>NC_092865.1:12676269-12736375 GCF_032062135.1 Pyxicephalus adspersus
AAATCTGCAATAACCAAGACCTACCTGATGACAAAGTGAAACTTTAGGTTATTCATTAATGCCTGCTACTTAAATTGATAGGATATTTGCTCTGTATATCAATATTCATTCTGGGTTGGTATTTAAAACTTGTTCATAAACTCTCATTGAACAACAAAAAAAAAGAAAAGAAAAAAATATCTAATTGCCCCCTTGACAGGCATTTTTTGTTGAATGAAATACTATATAAATTTCTCTAAATATAACATACACTTACTCATGTCCCCATTCCTAAATGCATTGAGTTGCTTCCACGTGATTGGCTAATTATATATTTGTAAGCACTAAAACAGGTGTACCTAATAAGATGGTCGGTTTGTGTGTATATATATATATATATATATATATATATATATATATATTTATATATATATAATATATAAAATCACACAACACATGCATACGCAGTGATTTACTATTGACCTAATCATACATTTGACTTCAGATTGCAAAGATGCAGCATGAAGAAAAAAGTAGAAATTGAAGATGAAATCAATATTTTAATAAACAGCTTTCTCTATATAACACCTTCTTAATTTAATTCCCTCTACTTCCTGTTCCTTGATACAATATTTATTCCAACAGTTACCAAACCCAGATCAATAGCAGAATAAATACTAAGAGCATAGGCTTTTAATTAAGACATTGATTGAAGCGGAACAATTAATTACAAAACAATGAAGTGGAAAAGAAGATTTATAGACTGCGTCTTTTATTTTTAAGGGGTTTTTGACCTCTTTGTGTATGTGCAGATATTCCGCCTTCACACTTCTTCCTCTATGGATACCGATTGCCTGTATGGATAAACAGGTAAAATGAATTCCAGATGGGACAATCAGGTCAGAGACCAAAAACACACTCGTTTAGCTGTACATAAACCCAAGTTTTCATTTCCTCTTTTTTAATTAAAACAGTTGGAAGGAAAGCTTGCTTTAGATGTCGTATTAATATGTTGGAAGTGTTTCCTTTTATCTAATAAATAATTGTAACTATATTGACCTTTGGCAGTTTGCTTTTGCCCTGCAAATATTCTATTGTCTAAGGGCAGATTAGTACATTGTGATAAGAACATAAATAAAAAGGCAACTTCAATCATATAGGAAAAAAGCATTTTTTAGGCAGATATAATGACCACTGTCTAGATAAGAAATCTTGTACTTCTGGGAGTTAGTCCAAAGCTCCAACAGTCCAGTTCTTAACAAACAGTTGCACCAAATTTTGGCATTGCTTTAGAAAACAAGGGCATGGTTATTATTATTATTATTAGTATTATTATTATAATATTAATAAATCGATGGGGAAAGTATCGCACAATAGGATGGGAGAAATGGAATGTTGGGAAGTAATGAGGGTTTAGGGGACTGAAGAAGACGGATAGGCAAGTTTGATAAGATGGGTTTTAAGTGCTCTTTTAAATGAGCAGAAGGTAGGAGCAAGTTGAATAGGACAAGGAAGACCATTCGTGAGAGTCAGGGCAGCCCTGGTAAAATCTTGGAGCTGTGTCTGTGGTGAGGTTATGAATAAGGAAGTCCTTAGTTATTACAATACCATTAGAGGGGAGGAAACACCTTTATGAAGGTATAACCTACCACCCAAACTTTCATTCTTACCTAAATCTTGTTCTGAGGCCCATGATATTATCTATACTTCTGCAAGGATGTCTTGATCCAAAGTCCTTGTGTACACAGTTCAGTCCCATAGACTTTTATGGGGCTGGTAGACAGATTGACTCCTAATTGTCTACCAGCCCCATAGAAGTCAAACTTTACACAGACATACAGGGATGTTGGCCTCTCTACGCAAAACTTGAAAAAAAAGTTTTGGCTTTAGAAATATTTTAACTTTCCCCTCTATAATGCCCTGTTAATCTTATTGGATGGTCATTAAACATGTTGAAGGATTTCCAGGTAGTAGTTAATATCTAATCAGCTCTTGGGACAAGGAAGCTTCTCTATTTTCCTGGTGTAGGTGAAATCATGGGTAGAGGGACAGGTACAGTAGCAACTAAAGTCCTAATAAGCTGCAGGAATCAATGGACTAATTGAGAAACCAGTGCAGAATTTAATTAACAAGCCTGTGCTGGCAATGTACGCTCTTCACAAAAGCTGATAAAAACAAATATACTGTTAAGCTTTGCTTAACCCCCTACAACCTGCAATCTGCCTATTAGAGTTCTCCAGCAGCATGTTTAATACTGGGGATGTAATAATAAACATGCACTATTGAGAGCCACTAGCCACTACTTGTGCAGCTGGGGGCTCTCAATAGCAGCTTTCTCTTGTTTGCCGTGTTCATTAAAAATTGTGTTTCTTGATCTTGATGTCCGAAGTGGCATGGTTATCTCATGCAGGCTGGAGGCTTTACTAGAAAAAGAAAGGCTCCAGCCAACAGATATCACTTTACATGCCAGTATAGCTTGATGATAGCAGCATTTGTTCAATACTGTAACCATCAGATACAATCACAGTCATATAATTAATTCATGAAGACATTAGAGGAGGAGTTATTTAGACCCCAGGGATTTTTTTATGTTATCAATCAATTACCAAGAAGAAATGAAAATGAAATTCCATTGCCTTCTAGGTAGTATATAAAAAGTATTTATGTCATCTACAAGAATAATTTTCAAAATTTCTATAGTACGAGGAATGAGATGTATAATCTCAATGTGTATATGCAAGATCATATGTTATTAGTTACAAAGAGATCCACAGCTCAATTGACAGCAACAAGTAAGTAGATTTAGCATTTCAGTCTTAAAGAATCTCATACTTCTTCATCCATATTTGCTTTGGAATGGGTATTAAAGCTCTTTTCAAGAAAACTGATTCTTTTAACACAGATCTCAACTGACCTGGTCCTGTATATCTTGTGCCAGCAGGATCAATAAGTGTAAGCATCCAAGCATCAATGACTGGACTTTATTTTGCCTACACAATATTGTTTTGGGTTGGCCCATCTAACGCTTGTTGGCTATCTGGTGATCCTGGAGCTGGTATTGCTGAAATAGCCATTATGCTGTCTTTCACATATGCAAGACCCGCTGACAAAGCAATGATATCTGGATAAAAACTGAACTACTTAACAAATAAAGCATGAGTTAGCATTTCAGTGATCCCATTGAATCCGGGGCTCATTTTTGGACACTATTGCATCTTCTGTCCTTCACTCTTGGATTAGGTCGTGCTTTGCTCACTTTGTGGCCAGAGCTTATAGAGTAGGGGAGGCTGCAATCCAGGACATTGGAGCTAAGCAGGGCAATAAAGCAAATCATTTAGCTCAGGGGACCAAGGAAGAATTTTAAATATTTGGTCATCCAAGAATCTGCCCACCCTGGAACCCAACTCCAGTAGAGCAATTTGCTCTTCTCTGCTTCTGATGACAAGAAAAGCATTTCATACACTTGCCCTGTTTTGACTCCATGAACTACTCACATTTCTAATTCAGTTTATAACCAACTCTTCAGGGAGGCCATTCCATTGTTTTTTTTTATTCCACTTATTTTTGCTTCTGTACAGCTTTATCATCTTTAGATCCTATATTCGGAATGTTCCTATTTTTCTAACCCTTGGTAATCGACCATCTCTCTGCTCTGCTGTCTATGGAATAACCTGATATGTTTTCTTACCTTCTCCTGTGTGTTATTGTAAAATGATTTATCTCATTTTGCACGTTCTGTCTCCTCATCTGTGTTTTCTTTTGCTTCATCCTGTCTTCGACATTCTCATCTCCGCTATTTTCCTAAGAGTCACAAATAATGACTGCCCTGCTGTAATTGTATCTGATTTTTTTTTTTTTACTTTACCGTTCTTTCCCTATTATTTGTAATAGGTAAATGGTCTAATTATCTTGTAGAGGTGACTTTTTTATCTAGAGACAGTTTGAAAGGATTTTCCACCTACAGGTGACATTAAATTATTGGCTTGTAGAGTTGCAACGCTTTTAGATTAGACAGGTGACTCCAAAAGCCTTTATATATGTCTAGGAGCTTCTCAGGACTTACCTGCACTTATTCTAATCAAAGGCCATGGAGGAGACTAAGCCAGCAGACACAATTTAAAGAATAACTTAGCTTTCTTTATACAATATGACTTTGCATTCAACCTTACTGCTTTTATGAAAATAGGTAATGTCCAGCACTGTGACCTGCAGCCTCCAGAGCTTGGCCCAAATCCTGTGCGTTAGTGAACTAGCTGCTCATTAGAGATAGGCTGGTTTAATGTGCCCAATAAAAAGCAGACCTTCCAATAGCACCCTCTAGTGGGGATCATAGAAGAGCTGGGCACGCCCCATATTGACTGGATAGTGAAAAGTGAAGCAGCACAGTTTAGGCTGCTAAGTTAGCAAAGTGAAGAATCACTCTGTAAGGCAATTAGGTGCACGTATGCTGACTACAGACATTCGATTATATGCAGGAAAAATATATTTTTTCTTTTACATCCCCTTAGATGGAATTAGGTATTATTTGGAAAGTGAATTTACCCATGTTACCAAATAATCCCTAGCAGAATGTTATTCCAATTTGCCAAGTGAAAAAACCAATAGTCCTTTGGAATATCAACCCTATTGATGAGCATTGTGATAGGAAGAGAAAGCAGAGTGATAGACAACACTTTGCTTTCTCTTCCTATCAGAATCCTTTTTATTAGCATATGACCTGATAGGCTTTTTGTGCAGTTTCTTCTATTCACACTCCAGCCCTGCTGCTGAGACTACAAGATGCTGATACCAGGTTCAATTCAGTAACTCACAACAACAAAATACACATAATGATGTATTCATGATTACAGAGCAGCATTTATCTGTGTCTTGTATATCTTCCCAGCTTTAAATGTTCTTTTTCTGTATTATTTATTAACGTTTTTCTTCTTCACCACGCCGCCAAATAGATGTTCTTAATACATCCTTTACCGATTCCGCTGACGATTCCGGTCCTTTGAAATGTATTTAAATTGTTTATTCAGTGTATCTTCTTTGAATAACACCTTCTTTTCATCATGTGTGTCATAAATTGTGTGCTGCTGAGAATAAATTGACAGCAAAATGTATTATTTGATATTTTTCTCTCTCTCTCTCTTTTTTTTTTATTGTACGATCTTTCTGATAAGACGAAGACGGGCGGGCAATCCAATTATCAATGTTTACTGCCGACAAACACTTTGAATACACGGAAGCTGTTTTCAAAGCCAGTGAAAAGTACAGTCCATGACCACCTTTCCTCTTATCTGGAGGGATATAATTTAGTTTAAAACACTTCAGTTGGTCAGAGCTAGTCCGCGTTCAAGGCTGGATTTTCTTTTAATGAAACTTCCCTTGTGAAATTATTCAAGACTTGGTCTTTTGTACTTGTGACTGGAACAAGTGGCTAGATTTAAAGGGAAGCTCCAATGTTCAGTGATTGCGTTCTGCTCTTGTGAAAGTCACCTGCGGAATTTTGCCTTTACTCTTTATTGTATGGACAGCCTAAATATTGATAAATATTCAACTCAGTCAATAATAGAACTAAACTCATGATACTCACCTGTTCCCTTTTATTAGCAAGGCACTGCCATCTACGTTCTTCTTTTTTGTCTGAAAAAGATTTTCAGCCATTCTGATTGGCTGGGTTGGGATGATGTAACTCCTACTATACTCACCTGTCCCACAATACCTATCTGTCCCCATTCCGTTGCAGTACAGCACCATCTATGTTCTTCTTTTTCTGAAAATGATTTTCAGCCATCCTTATTGGCTGTGCTAAGATAATGTAATTTGTATGTTACTCACCTGTCCCACAATACTCACCTGTCACTGTTTCATTTCAGGGTTCTGCCATCTTTGTTCTTCTCTTTCTTCCTGAAAATGAAATTTGGCCATCTTAATTGGCTGGGCCAAGATTGTGTTCATTTACCCTGTTTCCCGGATTATAGGGCACTGTCTTATATTTTTTGAAATGCCAAAATATGCCCTAGGTCTTATTTTCAGGGGGATGTCTTATTTTTCCATGAAGAAGACTACAGTACACATTTATTGTTGAAAGTCACTCATGATCACTCATGTGCCATTGATTGTCCCCTTCTGATCACTCATGTGCCATTCATATTCCCCTTCTGATCACTCATGTGCCATTGATTGTCCCCTTCTGATCACTCATGTGCCATTCATATTCCCCTTCTGATCACTCATGTTCCATTGATTGTCCCCTTCTGATCACTCATGTGCCATTCATATTCCCCTTCTGATCACTCTATGCCATTGACTGTCCCCTTCTGATCACTCTATGCCATTGATTGTCCCCTTTTGTTCACTTACCGGTACTTAAGTGTAACTCCGTTAGGGCAGGGATCTCCGTTAGCGCAGGTAACTCCGTTAGGGCCGGGATCTCCGTTAGGGCAGGTAACTCCGTTAGGGCAAGGATCTCTGTTAGGGCAGGGATCAGCAGCTTGCTTCCTGGTGCAGAATCGGGCGCGTGTGCCGGCTTCTTACTTTCAGTTTGGCTATGCACTGCAGCCAGGAGGAGACACACACTGCAGCCAGCATCGAGGAGACACACACAGGATCGGGTATCGGAGGATGTCTTATTCACGGGTGAGTTCCTTATTTTAATTATTTTATAAAAAATGGGGGGTGGCTTGTTTAATGGGGATGCCTTATAATCGAGGAAACACAGTACCCCCAGCACGTGCAAGGGAAGCTAGGATTGCCGAATATCTGAGCATGTTCAGTTCAGTGAATTTTTACAGCTGGGTGGTAGTCAGGCAGGTAAAAAGAAATACTACAGAATGGATATCTCCTGTCTTTTTCTGCAAGAAAAACTCAATTTTCAAAGTGGGCCTAAGAAATGGGACTTTAAAGACAACGTATACTTAGCCCAAAGGCAAAAGTATGGGCTAAGCTGTCTGCTGTCCCTACTTTTTTGTTTTACTTTTCACCATTCTGTTTACTCACCGGAGCTCCAACCAAAGTCAGTGTATCGGGATTAGCTTTGGGACAAAGCATGTATAGGTCCAATAGTTTACCCTTGACTCGGTACAGGTAGTCCTCAAGTTACATACGAGATAGGGGCTGTGGGTTTGATCTTAAGTTGAATTTGTATGTAAGTTGGAATAGATATATAATAAATGCAATTAGAACATATGTTTGTCTCAACATATTTTTAGGCAGCGTGGTGCCAATTACTGTATAAAATCCTCACTGTGAGTTAATCACAAAAAAAAAAAAAACTTTATGGAGCCTAGACAATCATTAACATCTGGAACAAGCTGTGCTTTGATATGCAAAAAGAAACAACTGCAGAGTTACAAAAGGTTACAGATCAGCTCAGCTCTTAAGGTCACCCACAACCTCAGCTGTGTTTAGCAAAAGATTTCTTCTGCAAGTCATGCAAACCACTCCTCCAAGCCTCAAAGCCTCAAAGAAAACCCCTGTTTGTGTTTAGGAGTCGTCCGTATGTTGAATGTCCTTAACCCGGGGCCTACCTGTAATTGGACCTTCAGACACCTAGCACTGCATCTTAGAACCCAGAACCGCCCAGATACTAAAAAGAGGGTCACATTGGAGCAGATGACATTTGACAAAATAAGTAAGCATGGCTACATTGCATTATATCTTAAGTGTGGCTTAAAGGGGTACAGTTAAGTGGAGTAAGAGCCCAAATTTATTGAGCTGAAATACCCACAAAATACACAGACATAGATGGAGTACTTTAAATAAGCCTATCCTATGGAAGAACCAAATAAAAACAATTGCAAGCAGAAAATCAATCAATAAACAGATATAGCAGTAAAAACCTATGTAATGCACAGGATATCTTATAGAGTACAGTGTTCAGCTTTATGTAGCATCTAACACAATGCATGTAAAATAGTGGTCAGGTGTATGTAATGTCCAACAAAGCATAGGAGTTTAGGAGTAAGAAATACAGTACACACAGACTGAAACCTAGCATATAGTGAACATTGGAAATGAGTATTGAAATTACAACAAAACATACAAAGTGTGTGAATCAGGACATTTAACATATAACATATCAAATACAGTGCAACAATCAGTGTAACAGAATCCCTTTGAATCTGTCATTGTTTCTCAGTGGCAGTAAAAAATGGCCCCCAATCATTGGTGTACAATGGCAGTAAAATGGTCCCCAATCCTGGGCGAGGCTTTCACATACAGTCATGTGAAAAATTATATACACTCAATAAAAATAATTGACTTTTTAAAACATACTTAAACAGACAAACATTCAAACAAAGGGAGCCCACAGATAAAGGGAGTATGTTTGAATAAATCATGCTTGCCTTTTTATTTATTCATTCTGTAAAATATCAAGTGTATGTAATATGGAATGATGTGTTATGGAAAAGAAGTACACCCTTGGTAAACACAGTTATAGTATGTGTATGGATTTTCTTACACTACAACATTTCAATGGGATTGAAATCAAGACTGTCACAAGAGCGCATAATCCCCAAATTTCACTTTTTTGCTTAGCTGTATCCTTAATGTATTATTGATCCATTTGCTAATGTGCTTATTATTATGTTATTTCATTCGGATACTGGACTCACATTTTCACCATGCATGCTTTCATTTAATGCAGAATTCTTAGCTGATAATTGCCTAAACCTAGAGCTAAGCAGAGCAAAACAACCCAAACTTCTTCAGATATGTTTACTGTTTCCATGGACAAACGACTCTAATGCCTCAGTCCACATTGTTTTATATCAGTAAACATAAAATGTGCATATACAAGGGGGTGCTGAGAAGTTCCTGGCTTTGCCCAGCAAAAAGAGAGCCAGAGTTATGAAATAACACATTTATTCAACATATTCCCCCCTGAGACTGATACACTTGGTACAGCGTAGTTGCAGCTTTTCTAGACTGTTCAAAAAAAAGTTATTTGGTTGGGCCACAAACTAGCTCTCAGCAGCATCTTTGACGTCAGAAATGTCCTCAAAACGTTGCCCCTTTAGGTGTTTCTTCAAATTCAGGAACAGATAATAGTCCAAAAGGGCCAGCTCAGGTGAGTAGGAAGGATAGTGGACCAATTGGAAACCCAGGGTGTTCAATTTGGCAGCCACAACATTGGATGTGTGTGCAGGTGCATTGTCCTGCATTTGGTCAACCTACTACGGCATTTTGTCTTAATTGCCTCCTTCAGCTGGTCCCGAAGGTTAGCATAATACTGTCTGGTGATACTAGAGCCCTAAGGTAGGTAGTTCACCAACAGAATACATTCTTTGTCTCAGAAAATGGACGCCATGACTTTTTTGGCCGATTTCTGGGTTCGGAACTTCATCGGCCGCGGAGACCCGCTGTGGCGCCATTCCTTTGACTGTTCCCTGGTTTCTGCCAGGTTTCATCCTCAGTCAATAACCTAGCCAAAAAGTCCTGTGCAGCTTCAAAATGGGCCAAAACAGCTTTGGATGGTTCAACTAGTTCCTTCTTCTGATCTCTGTTCAAACATTTCGGCATCCACTTTGCTGAAAGCTTGCGCATGTTTAGGATAATGGTGATAACAAACCCAACATGCTCCTGCGAGATGTCAAGTATCTGGGCTATCTTTTTTGCAGATATTTGCTGGTCCTCAATAATCAGCTCATGGACAGCATCGCAGGTTGCCGGGCTAGTTGAGGTTGGGGGGGGGGGGGTGCGTGGGGCTCATCTTCAACAGTGAAATGCCCAGTCTTGAAACGAGATATGCAGATGTAGACAGTGCTGTAGGAAGGACACTTCTCCCCCAGTGTTTGTGACATCTCAGTGTGAATGTCCTTTGCTGACTTTCCTTAGAGAAATAAAAACTTCATGATGGCCCGTAACTCCAAACGACATGAAACTTGCTTGTGCCTCTGCCATCACAGCTTCTCACTAAAATAAAAAACAGCTTTAAGAATCACAAAGACCTGATATTTACACAGTTACATACTAAGATATCAGGCTGTCATATGCCCCCACACTCATTTCTCCATTTCATCTGGAAGGGGGCAAAGCCAGGAACTTCTCGGCACCCCCTCGTATGTTCCATGGAATAACTGTAGTTTTGCTTTTTATGTTCTTTTGGAAAGTAATAGGTTTTTATCTGGCACATCTTTCATTTTAATTCAGTGCAACCTCACAATATAATCTGGGGTTCTGAAAGACTTTTTTAACATCAAACTGTTAATTCTTGTCCCTAATTTGCTAGATCAGCCAGTCCTGGACAATTAGCAGTCATTTAAAATTGTTGCCATTTAATATTTGCCTTACAATGGAATGAGTTATGATCTTTGTGATTCTTTCCTATACTCATATGCACCTACAATGTTACTTTTGACCTGGAGAGCTCTTTTGATCTTCGCATGATGACACCAAACACATCATTAGAAAGATTGCGGGACCCTAGATATCCAAGCTTTCAAAAAACAAGTTTCACCAGCATACTAAAAAGGTTCCAACAACTGGCACCAATTAGGGAACAATTGATTCCTATGCCATGGGTTGTAGTAAATGTTGATGTCTTCCTACATTTTTTTGCTTTTACATTATTAAGATTATGAGAATGAATACACAATATCAATCTTTTGTATTATTTGTCCATGTGTATTTTTTATCGAAGATCTAATGTTTGCTTGCTCAAATATGCAAAAAAAAGGTCAGCTCAGATATACTAACTTTTGCACATGACTGTATATTTGCAAATTTAGCATCAACAGATTCTACTTGCAATGCAAGTTTTAGCCTCAGTAGAAATGGTGCACCTGATAGCTTGCTACTCTGTGTTGCTGTTTCTGACCTGATCTATGCCTGGACCTCGACTACGTTTGCCTGCCGCCTGCCTTGACTTGTGCCCAGATTCTGACTACGCTTGTCTGTCGCTTGCCCTCACCTGTGCTTGGATTCCGACTATGCTTGTCTGCCGCCTGCCCTGACCTGTGCTTGGACTTTGACTACGTCTGTCTGCCACCTTCCCTGACCCTTTGCTGGGACCCGGACTACATTATCCTGCCATTTGTCTCCACACCATAACTACTCTAGCTTCCCTCCTCAGGACCTAGTGACCCCGAGAGTCTCAACCTAGTGACACCCAGCAGGAAAGAGACCAGTGGCCTCTAGTCTACTGGCCCATTACCCCTTGTGGGGTGCCCTGGTGATGACCTGGTGTCACTTAGACCCCATGCCACAGGTGACCCTGAGCTACCCTGCTTATAGAGACCCTGATAATTTGCTATCTAAGGTTCCAAATTATATTTCACTTTAATAAGTTTTAGTCTCTCCCTTTCTCTCTCTCTTCGTATATATATATATATATATATTGTCAAAGCTGTATATTTGATCTGTGCCTTCTTCATGATGCACTTTTCTTTGATTTTCTTTAAAGACTGTGATTCCAACAAAACCACAAGGCCACATCTATTGCAAAACAATCTATATCATCAGGTAAGGAGTAAATGCAGAATCGGGAAATGAACATTCTTCGGTTTCTTAATCTACCGTCTTCCTACCAAAGGTCAATGCATCAAGTCCGTAAAATAATTTAAATCATTTTGAACGTCACTGGGTTAAATATAACTCTCGCTATGCCCTTCGCATTGATCAGCTGTTTTAACGTTAGGCGCAATCTTTCTGTATAAACCGGTCATTACAAGAACGATTTCACAGAAGTCGAATAGACGTGAGCATTAAAGGATGGTTGTTATGGCAGCAGCCTAAGCATCAAATTCTGCCAGTAATTTTCAGTCATTCGACCTTCTGTCTACTAAAACAGTTTGTACTCTGCAGCTACTTAGGGCTTGAATTCTCACAGTGTCGACAACAGGCAAATGAGCAAAGCAGGCGCATAGAAGAGAAGATCTATTAAAGGCGGAAGATAGTGTGAATTCAAAGAAATTAGTGTTTCATTACAAACTGCAAAAACATTTCTATATCTTTCATTCATTTCTGCATAAATCTATACATAATCACATGCAGTTATAAATAGAAGTTGACTTTTAAAGAGATCCTGCCTCTGCTTCCTTTTTTTACAATTGATGATTGCAAAAGAAAGGGAAAATTTAGTTCAACTGTCTTTTCTGCACAAAGCTGATAGCTAAACACAAATGACTACATACTGTATATGAGATCTTATTTATCTGCTAATGGCTTTGTAGTTCAGTCTATCCATTTCTAAGATTTACACACACTCCTATGGAGAGTGCCATGGCACAATCCTGTCTGGAAAAAGAAAGATCCTTCTGTAACACAGTTTAAGGGCCGTATCAGATTTGTGGTTGACCCCAGCATTCAGAAACTGAATGGGAGCAGTTGGGAACCATTGTGTGCACACGTTTGCATGTACCTGTGATTGGGGAGATGTTGGTGCAGTTCTTGAAAGCCACAAGCTTTTGGATACAGAGTGGCTATTCCTCCTCTGAAGGAGGAACCAAGACTCAGCTTCAACCACACTCAACCGCACTGAACCTCGGGGAATAGAAGTTATCAAAATATGTGTGTGATAGCATTGTACGTCAAAAGGGGCAGCTTGGAGCTGCTAACACTATGGTTTTGGAACAGAAGTCTGAATGTCCCTTCCTTATCTACACCCTTTTAAAAGGACAGTTTAAGAAAAGACACATTAATGAGCTTCTTCCATTCCTCTGTTCTCTCTTCCTATTAGCATGGGCTTATCGGCTAACAACCTGTGCTTCTCCATTCATTCAAATGGCCATTTCAATACCTGGGTGTCCAACAATAACTAAAGATGACAGTGGTGAACCAAAGTTCTGCTGACAGACAGAATATATTCACAATGTTTAGTGCCTCTAAATTGAGTAGCCTAAGTAATTCCTTACTTAAAAATGCCTCTTCTGCAATTAATCAATTTGCCCGTGTGTTTGCACTTTTCTTAGGAATGTACACTGACATTGTACATGCACATGTACATTCTCAACAAACTTCCATACATAATTTCGGCATGGTTATTCAAGCTAGCCAAAAAACCTAAACACAACCAAGATAACCAAACTCAAATAAAGACTGAGAAAAGATATACATTACAACAAGGGAGCGAGGGGAGGTGAGTGTAGTTCTTTTTTAACAGCTCTGTCACTACTCTTTAAAAGCTACTGAATTAAGAGATCCAGTGTGTTAGGAATGTACACTAATCTGCACATTCAAGATGACCAAAAAACCTTAAACCCAATCAAGATGGCCAAAGATACCAAATTGAAAAGAATAAAGGGCAAGATGTCCATGCCAACAAGGTAAGTGAAGAGGTGGGTGGTGGGGGGGGGGGGGGGGGGGTTGTAGTTCCAATTTACCAGCTCTTTCACTACTCTTATAAACCAACCAAAATCAGAGATCCAGTTATTTAGGAATGTACACTAATCTGAACATGCATACTTTGGTACATTCTGACCTGGCCATTCTAGATGGCCAAAGAGCCCAAACCCAAACAAGATGGCCAAAGATACTAAACTGAAAAGAAAACTGGGCGGGATGTCCATGCCAACAAAAGAGTAAAGGGTGGTGAGTAAAGTTCTGCTTTAACAGTTCTGTCATTAGTCTTTGGAAGCCCCTATTTAATGTACAGTGCTGCGTAATATGTTGGCGCTATATAAATCCTGTTTAGTAATAATAATTATAATAAAGCCACCAAAAAAGAGAGATCCAACGACTTAGGAATGTACACTAATCTGCACTTGTACATTCTCGACACACGTTGGTACATCATTATGGCCCGGCCATTAAAGCTGTCCAAAGATCCTAAACCCAATTATTATGGCCAAATACCCCAATACCCCAAACCTTAAAAAGACCAGGCAATGTTTTGCATTCAAAAGTGAGAGTAAGGGAAGGTACGTCTAGTTTTACTTTATCATCTATTTCTACTCCAATAAAGACACAATAATGAAAGCTCAACAACATAGGAATGTACACTAATCTACAAAGTGGAGTTGTTGGCATAATGCTGGCAGAGCCTTTATGCTACATCTCTCAAAAGTAAAAATATTCATCTGCCAATGAAAGCATTGCAAATGTGCAGAGCTCAAGACAGGATTTATGAAATGGCCTAACAATTTTAATCTGTGACTTGGTGAGAGGAAATGCGAGTTTTGTTTCTATCGGAAAGCATCTCTGACGAATTGGTTTAGTGTCAATTTAAAGCTGCGTAATCAGGAGCATTAAATGCAGCAGGGAAAACAACCTCACAGTTTGGAAATGCAGAGCTTATAATTCATTGATTTTGTGACTAACCATTTACATTGGTGATAGATTGCACTGTATGTTGGGCTCACTCTTGCTTATTATGTTCATACTCCCTAGATGGTTTTCTTGATAGAAGATCCTTTAATATTATTTAGTGCTTAATATGGACTGTCTCTCCCAGTTATCTGTGTTAACCTCAAAGAGAACATCACAGTGTTCAGTATCAAAACATCTTTCCTCTTATAAAGAACTGTATCAGTTTAGTTGTTTAATACGTCGGGAACAAAGAACTGGGTTTATTTGATCTGCATATATAAAAAAAATTCCTTTGAGGACTTGTATAGACATAAGAGAACAAAATTTGCTGGATTCCAGATTTACCCTGTAATAGCCCGAGTGCCCGACGTGTCAACAGAATGTGGCCGCTTCATTTATGACTGCAGTCTGCTTATTTCTCCAGTACCTCCTGTAATATCTGTTCTAATTTCATTCCATTTAAAGGATATTTCCACATTCGTTTTTGATATATATAGCTTTTGGAGAAATGTATTTTATTACATTTTAAAATAGCACATGCAATTATGTATATAAGGTATGCAATATGGATCATATATTATCATGTAATAGACAATAAAATAGTCAATATGTCTGCATTCATAATGAAGTTATACTGCAAGTCATCAGGAGGTAGAGGTTTTTGGCAGAAGAGACATACAAAGTCTTCTTTCCAAAGAAATGTTTCTGACTCCTGGTGGCTTTTTGCCTTTGTTTGCCAATAGTGCATGGTGCATGCTCCATACAGTGCACAGCCTGGCTCTATACAATGTAACTCTTGCACATACATATGAGTTATTTTGTCAATAGATGTCCAATATTCAAGGAGTAGACCCAGACGTACGTCAAGGTGTTGGTGTCAAAGATAGAATCTTCAGTGAATGTAACAGATCTTTTCTGCAGGGTACCTACATAAAGGTCAATGTGCGCCATGATCAGTGCATAAGCTGTGCATACTTGCTGATTATAAAAAATCTCACCGCCACCAACCAGCATTTAGTTCCACTTTAAGTAAATTTTGTAGTAGAGAACAAGAGAGGGAATGGGTCAACAGGGTCGTGGTAATCTCCCGTGGAATTACCAATTCCTAATCCTGCAGTACAAATGTAAAAATAAAGTTACATCAAAATTGTAAAACAACAAATTTGAAAGGAGAGAATAGTATGAATTTATGCAGAAATAAACTGTTTTGAGGGACCATCAACATATTACTCAGTACTTTACTTACTGTCCATTAATGTAGCATAAAATCTAATGCCCCTCCTAATGTCATATTTATTCATTGTTATCATAAATAATTTTTAAGGTAAAGTACAGATATTTTATACATTTATACATGATCATTTTTCATGGTCCACAGTGGGTTGTATCCCATATTTGAATACTTAATGTTAAAAGTGGTCTCTTTTTCATCTTGGAAAGTTGGAATGTATGAAGGATTATTATTATTATTATTAATAATATTAAACAGGATTTATATAGGGCCCACATATTACGCAGCGCTGTACATTAAATCGGGAAGGATGGAGTCCTTAATGCTTAATAGGGCACCTTCTGTCCCATAGCCCTCTGTATATCCTTCCTGTATTATGCAGGCATTTGGCCTCTGCTCCATTTACCCCTCAGAACTTAAAAATAACGCTGATAAATTAAGGCAAACTTGAGCTGACACACATCACTGTTAGTAGAAACTTTCATCCTTAGATGCTGGGCTATACCTTCAGGGCCCGTTCACACAGGCATTTGGCATCAGCATTGCTGTCAGGGCTTAGCTAACACTGATGTGCATTTGTTATGTGTTCAGCAAGCGCTTGACAGGCTTTTTTTTGACACTTGTCAGCAACTAGCTGCTCTAACCATTTCTTCGGAATCACAGAAAATCAACACTTCCTAAAAGCTTCTCAAAAGCCTGCATAGCTTTTTGAAGCATTTGAAACAAAGTTACCATTGGCTTTTATTGGAGACATCTTGTGCTTCAATCCTGAAAAACATCGCTTGCAACTTCCAAATGAAAGAACAGTAAATGGAAATAAAAACTCAAGCACGGGTGTACCAGGTTTCAGGGTATACTAGTATATGTGCTTATCTCTGCAAAGTTAAATAACAACTCCAGCTTTGCAGCTCAGCCTTGGTTGTGCCACCCCAGCACTCCAGGACTTGGGCAGCCAAGATGGCATCTGGGGAAACAAAGTTTTACAGAGATCCCAGAGCCTACAGATTGGACAGGGCAAAGATTTACCTGGAAATGGCACGCCAAAACACAGAACAAGATCAGGCCAAACATTGAAGATCATGCAGGTCAAGTACAGGTAAATATTTACAGGCAACAAAAGGTCAGACAGAGCAAGATCAGCAATGAAGAATTCAATTAGAAAATGCAGCTTGGAAACAAAATTTGTCAAGGTTGAGGAGGTTTTACAAAGGAACATATTTAAGTTGGACTCTTGGTGCAGGCCCAGTCCAGCAACCAGAAGAGGCTTAACCTTCCTGGCGTTATGAATACTAAGTATTTTCAAATGTAAAAGCGGTACATTTAAAAACACTTAGTATTTTAAATTTTCTGCCTGGTCCTGCCTCCCAGCCGCACGGTCCCCCCCTCCAGCCACAGGCTTGCGAGCGGATGCCCGGCCAGAATCTGCTTCCTCTGGTCTTGTGTCCCCAACGTTTATACGACGGGGGCGCAGATGCCGGTCGGGCATCGCCAGGTTACACAGACACCTGGCCGGCATTGTCAAGGGAAGAAGGTGCTAGGCATCACTGGAGGTTGTCACTGGCAGCGCTCGGGGACGCCACAGGCACCAGGTAAGTTTTTAAACTCTCTGGCAATTCTACCCTGAGTTTGGCTCGAGGTTACGGCTTTTGGTATGGAAACACTCGGTATTACCGCTAGGGAGGTTAAGGACTAAATCAGTGTTTCTCAACCAGGGTTCCTCCACAGGTTATCAATGAGCAATTTGTGACTTTCAGGTCCGTTTAAGTGACATCAATGGTCATTTTGTAAGGCTGATATTCTTCCAACTGTCCAGCAATGTAAAAGGCCTTCTTCCCATTGATGACCACACCAATGTACTGTGAGTTGTGGATATAGTTATTATAGCAGAGGTTCCCTAAAGTCTTGAAAATTATTTCAAGGTGTTCCCCTATGCAAAAATGGCCGAGAAATGCTTGGATAAAGGGTCGTGGGAAAGGGCAGATCCCTCTGGCTATGTGTCCAACTTCCAGGTCCATTGGACCACACAGTGCCATCAGAGGGAAAATTCAATCACACATAGCTACGAAAAACATATGGAGACTGTGCCATGCAGATGCCAAGAAGCTTCATTTCTGGATGGCAGAAGATGAATAGGACCATGCAATTTTTAGTAATAATAATAGAACAAGATGTGTCATTGTTTGGGGAAAGATCAGCTACTCAAAAATGGCAGACAATGGTGACCCTTTGCTTCTACCTACTTTTTTTAATGGGGGGGGGGGGGCGCAGCTATCACAGTTCATCTTAAAAATGTAACTGAAGATAAAAACTATATAACTATGAATAGTCAGGTTTCTATTTCAGAAGAAACAAGCTATGTCATTTCTGCAATAAAATAAACTTACCTATCTGTTCACAAATGTTTTAACTTACCTCTCCTTGCTTCTTTTCTGGTGCCAAAATCTTCTTTTCTGTTACGGAATCTTGATTGACCAAGTTGGAATGACATAACTCCAGCACATAAAAATGGGATTTCATTGATTCCCTGCAGCCAGCTATGCTGGGATGGTAGGCATGATCAGATCAGTGTACATTATACAAAGATAGC
The DNA here is from genome assembly GCF_032062135.1 of Pyxicephalus adspersus. Lineage (NCBI taxonomy): Eukaryota > Metazoa > Chordata > Amphibia > Anura > Pyxicephalidae > Pyxicephalus > Pyxicephalus adspersus. Next base: position 12,694,305 of record NC_092865.1, read on the forward strand.
AAGCAGTTAGATAACTTTGTTTTATTGCAGAACACACCTTGCCTGCTCCGTCTACAAAAACCTGACTGTTCCAAAATTTGTATTTTTTATGTTTAATTCTACTTTTAAAATCTTTGCTTTAGCAACAAAGTAGCTTTCATTTCTTTAAGGGCAGAGATAGATGTAAATGCTCTACAAAACTTGGCGATGCTGTATAAGCAAAGAAAATAAGCATTTCCAAGTGAGCTTGACATTTCGTGCTTTGAATTGCATCCGTTTTGCACATCACAATTTCTATAATTACATCCATTTTAAAAAAGCAACATTTTCGCTGACCAATAGCGTCGATCTTTGAAAAGGTTGTTTTCTAAATTCACCGTTCGTTGCTTATCCCCCTAGCTGTTTTTAATACAATGTTCTGCTTTTTTTTTTTTTTTTTTTTTTACTAAAGAGGCAAAACTGCTGACAGCAAGAAGAAAAGAATGCAATGCAACAATTAATTCCAAGCTTATTTAGGTAGCTGAGAGCTTCAGATGAAAATGTGGCCACCAGAGGTCAGCCAAAATCTGCTGCACAAAATGTCGAATAGCTGAGATATCAGAATGTATTAAAAACAGCTGAGAAAATGAGCTCGGATCAACGGGTTGCGTCTCCGAAGTCCCGATTTCCAGTAGATTTTACCATCAGCATCTTTATTTTCAGCCTAGCCAAAAGCAATAGGTTCCTTTTTATAAAGTTCAAGACTGTCGACAACACTGAAAACATTCACAGCGTCGAGCGGCTCGTTTACATCCAGCGCTGCTGAAACCAGAAGCAATTAGCTGGGGCGCCAATTGATGAACACGGCCTGAGATAATGATGTTACCAGTGTAAATGCATTTTTATTCATTTATTTCAATTGGTATTATTGTCACACTTTGGTTAAAGGGTAACTCTAGCCAAATAGCTATGCACATGATGAAAAAGCAGATACAGAACCGGTTTTAAAGTGAACCTCACTTGGAGGTTTCCAATGCTGATGACCTTTAGAAAATACTAGGGGTCTGAATGCTATTCTGCCTCCTTTGATTTAATACTTTCTAGCTCATTGACCAGAAACACATTTACCAATCAGGAGAGTCAGTATTAGGATTGAAGCCCTTGCTCTGGGTCAGCGAGGCTTAAAGTGAACATATGCCTTGTCTATGCAGGGCAACACATTGGGGTAATGTAGACAACCCCAGCTGCATGCATTTACCCTACCTAAACTATGGGTCTGATTTATTAAAGCTCTCCGAGACTGGAGAAGATAGAATATTATGGGAGTGTCTGGGTGTTCAAAGAATCATAGAAAAGGTCTGGCCCAGTCTGGTCTAACATTTGCCAACCAATAGTAAATTATTTTTCAGAAATCTATTCCAGGTTTGCTGGATCACCAGGTCCTCCTATGAGACAATCTTCTCCGGTCTTTGAGAACTTTATTAAATCAGACCCAATAGGACATTAGAGTCATAACTTAAACAGAGCTAAAGAATCCAGGTGGGACAACACTGATTGGCTTATTTCTGTCACATGGCGTGAGTCACAAGTTTATCCAAAACAAGATCCGGGCTTTGAGCAAAGCTGTGGGTAATAAAATACAAAAAAAGGCCTAAACAATGAAATTTTGTTTGCCAGCAGAGGTACAGTGATAAAGACTTTGGAAAGTTTTCACTAATTTCTGTAACCCTTTTATAGCATAATGATCCCTTTAAAACCATCACAACCACAATCAATTACCCTTCCTATTTGACTTGCAAACAATGCTTTTTGCTAACTTGATGAGAAGTTTTGAGAAGTGGTCATCAAGGGGCAGGACCACCCTGGCATGAATCATCTAGAAAAACTGCAGTGAGCAATATCATATAACATGTCTCCAGTCACAACTCATAAAGCCAATCTTTAATCTCTGACCATCTCCTGTACAGGGCCTGCAGTCTCTGATTATCTACTACACAGTGTCTGGAGACTCTGGCTATATCCGGTACAATGTCTGGAGACTCTGGCTATATCCGGTACAATGTCTGCAGTCTCTAACCATCACAGTACAATGTATGCAGTCACTCATTATCTCCTGTACAATGTATGCAATCTCTGACCATCTCCAGTACAATGTCTGGAGTCTCTGACCATCTTCTGTATAATGTATGCAGTCTCTGTCCATATCTGGTACAATGCCTACAGTCTCTGATCATCTCTTATACAATGTTTGGAGTCTCTGACCATCTCCTGTTCAGTGTCTGCAGTCTTTGGCCATCTCCTTTAAAATGTCTGCAGTCTCTGATCACCTCCTGTAAAATGTCTTCAGTCTCTGATCATCTCCTGTGCAATGCCAGTGGTCTCTGATCAACCCCTGTTCAATGTTTAAAGTCTCTGATCATCTGCTACACAATGTCTGCAGTCTCTGACCATCTCCAATACAATGTCTGGAGTCTCCGACCATCTCCAATACAATGTCTGGAGTCTCTGACCATCTCCTGTGCAAAGCCAGTGGTCTCTGATCATCTCCTGAAGCACGTCTACAGTCCCTGACATCTTTGTGTAGAATTACAAACATGGATTCTATGCACAACCTTTTCTGATCTCAGAAGCCACCACTGAAGCCTCTTAAATGTAGGAATTTGACCACCACTGACCTATTTATACAGCATCATTTTTATGTAGCTCACATCTGCTTTCTAGGCTACCACCGATCAAGTTTTTTTCAAGTTTTTTCAGGAATAAAAGAAAAAGATCCAAACCTTTGTTTCCTAGAATGAGACTTTTTGGGATGAACTAGGAAGAAAACAATGCCCTGATCCCATTCCCTGCATTTATCTACATTCCAACTGTTGCAGCAAACTCCCCAATAAATGGAACATCCTTTGTATCCAGAGCTAAATTGATCCCAAACCCTAAATAAAAACAGGGCTATCTCTAAAGTGAATATTTCTTTATTTTCTGCTTCTCACACCTTGTTAGATGATGATGAAGTGACACCTGATTCAGATGAAGTGCAATACATCTGTTATTGTAAATCCTTATGAACACTGTCCTGGACGGCTGGTCTCCAGCAAAGTAGAGATAGCCACTTTCCATTTTTTTTTCAAATCTATTTTGGAAATAGGTTGAAATACTTAACAGATGAATGAGGCCCCAACACAACAAAGGCCTCATTGATAGGCATTGCAGTCATACCCCCGACAGGCTCGTGTGCTCTGTGACATATGTTGTACGTTAAATTCTGAGATTAGTTATATTTAAACGAAGATTGTAGCAGAACACAGAGAGGGACTAATGCTTTGCAGAAATGATTGCTAGCCGGGCTGGGCATGAAACAGCCGGTTCTGAAAAAGATGGTAAAAGATCCAAAACAATGGAAAAGGAAGCGGAGCATAATGAAAAGCATTATGCTATCATTATAGCCTGGCTTCTAGAATATCACAAAAGCTGTTACTGTGTACTGGATAACTACATATTGGGTGCTGATCAAGGTCAAAATCTGAGCAAGACAGAAAAATAAGTTCATAGTATATTTGTAGATGAGGGTATAGAAGTGCTGTGTGTACGTTATATTGCTGATGAAGTGATTGGTGTCCCTTGAGCTCAAACAGTATACACGATTGGCAATGTCGCTCAATATGTTGATTTTGATCCAGGCACAGTGGAGATCCTCCCCTGATAGTATCCCTCCCTATTACTGTAACCCTGCCCCCCATTATATGTATCATATTATTCTATTATATTATCCAGTATTTATATAGTGCTGACATATTACATAGCACTTGGCAAAGCCCATAGTCATGTCACTAGCTGTCCCTCAAAGGGGCCCACAATCTAATGTCCCTACCATAGTCATATGTCAGTCTAAGGTCAATATGGGGGGAGCCAATTAACCTATCTGTATGTTTTTGGAATGTGGGAGCAAACCCATACAAATACGGGGAGCACATGCAAACTTCATGCAAATAGTGCCCTGACCCCTCCTAATATTCGTCCATTAATTGTACCTGTGCGCCTAACACTAATCATCCCTGTAACAATAAACCCTTACCTTCCTTGTACCTCTATCCTTATCGCTAACCTGAATGCTAGATCTTCTTATATCCCTAACACTTACCTCCCATGTAGCACTCATACTGACTCTTCCTTAAAATATAACCCTAATATTACCCTTTTCTCTAACCATAACAGTAACCCTAACACAAACCAACCTGTAACTCTAAGAATTAGTAACCTTTCATTAGCCTTTTTTGTAAGCCTCAAACTGCACTCTCATTGTAACTCCAACACTCGCCCTCTCTGTAACCCTAACATAAACCTTCCCTGTAATCCCAAAAATTAGAAGACTTCTTACCTTGCTCTTTCTTTAAGCACTAACATTTTCTGCAAAACTAAAACCAACTCTTACTCTAACTTTAATTGCAACACTATCCCTACCTGTGCATACAACCCTAAACCACTCTATAGCCTTAAAATTAACACTCCTTGTAACCCTTACATTAATTCTCCTCATGTAACCCTCATATTCACTTTTTCTGAAACCCTAACACAAGCATTTCCAGTAACCTTTACAGCAGGGGTCTGCAAACTTTTTGGACTACTAGGCCATTTCAGGAGGTCAGGAAGGCACACTAGGCCAGAAGAAACAAGGTATCCCAGGAAAGATTTTTTCCAATCGTGACTGCATGCAAGCGAGCAGCCTCAGTCTTCCGCTTATCCACGGTTTAGTCTCTGTACGTGTGCGCGTGCTTGGCATCGAAATGCCCCTTGAGATTCGACCGCTTGAAAGTGCTGTTGATGTCGTTGCACACTAAACACCGGGCTTTGTTGCCGTGTTGAATGAAGAATAATTCGTCAGTCTATTCGGGGTTGAAGACATGACGTTCGAGGTAAACCTTCCAGGGACTGGTAGCTGCGCGTTGCTTCTGCTCTTTAGGCATAGTAATTGGGGTTACTGTGTGGGAATTCGATGATATGGATAATATCGCGGGAACTCGCAATAACATGACAATTCAATTAGGCCGGATCCAACAATAAATAACTGGAGGAGGCGTTAGGCCGGAATAGAATACTGGCTAGGCCGTAACCGGCCTACAACCCAGGGTTTGCCTGCCTCTGCTTTACAGTAACTCTAACTCTTCTCATACTATTGCAACTAACTCTTACACCATGGGTGTCAAACTCAAATACACAGTGGGCCAAAACTAAAAACTTAGACAAAGTTGCAGGCCAAACTTTAAAGTGAAATAGCACTGCTACTACAATTCCCTGCATCTAAAAAACTGTCCAACACAGACGCTACTGGTCTAAAGACGCGAGTGATGCCGCTACTACAATTCTTGGCATTACTTGCATCTATAAAAGAGTCCAATGCGGGGCCACGTATAGGCAGAGAGGCCGCTGGTCCATAGATGCGAGTGATGCCGGGAATTGTAGTAGCGGCACTATTTCAATGAAGCTGCGGGCCAGCTGCAATTTATATTTAGGATTCCTTTGGGGGCCATAAAAAAGGACATTGCGGGACAGATTTGACACCCCTGTCTTACACTAACCTTCCCTCTGGCAATACCAGTGAATTAAAACATTGTATCATTCACCAATAATATGAATTCTTCAGGAAGTGGTAAAGAATAATGCCACGAAACATGTAGAATTATACATTTTGATATGGCACTGTGGACTGGTACCAATGCCATTGAGAAGTTTGTAGAACTGCCTAAAACAAAACTAAATCCTGGTAGTACTCACCTGTTCTTGTTCCATCACGAGTGTTACCTTCTTCTTCATTTCCAGAAAATAGCGGTGCCCGGCTCTACTCCCGTGGCGGGTCGAAGAAGAATTGCAGGATAGAGCCAGACCAGATTGAGAAAAGGTCCAACACCACTGAAGGATCTGCATTTTATAAATCAGTTCGACTTTTTCAAATTGGAATTATAATAATAAAGCAAATATATCTAAATCTAAAAATGTAAAAACTGTATTACTTATATATATATATATATATATATATATATATATATATATATATATATATATACACACATCTAAAAATCCAATTTTTTTGTCTTTTTTGTTTTAAGTGTTACATATACCCTTTACTTTACATACCTATATATAAAATACAAGAAAATATCTGATTCCAGCTCCACTAAAACAGTGCATTATTCAAAATTCCTGCAGATTTGTGCCCTGGACATTTTTCTCTCTCAACCGTGTCTTCTAAATCAGCTTAGCAGATCTACCCAATGATTGGAGTACTTTTGGTTCTCTAGTTTGAACCCATGGCCCCCTTCGTAAAATTAACCTTACCTCAATCAGCGCCATTGCCTTCCCTCCTTTGAAACCGTACACAATGTTACCATCAGCAGCCACCCCTGCATAAATGCTTTTTCTGTCTCCCTAATTGATTGACAAGATCAATAATTTTAAGATCAAATACTAACAGCAGTGTGTTTTTTTTACTTTAATCAGTCTCTTTTTGTTTTATACCCAGTGCCTACAGCAAGATCTTGTTTGCTCTGTGTAGACATAGCTTCCTGCTGTGTGCTGTTGAGAAAATGAGGAGACTCGATGAGGAATCAATTTAAGAAGAAACACTTTGGTTAACAAAGCTTTAGCGCGGATTAATTAAATGTAAATATTGAAAACATTTTGAGAGGGGGTGGCTTTCATTTAATCATTCCTAGCACATAATGAATAATGCAATATCTTATTTAGATCATATGAGTGGGTCGGGATTCTCTGTACAACGCTACTTTATCATGCAGCAAGGAAGAGTTTAACAGATCTCATTAATTAAATCTAATATCAACCTATTTAGATTTGGAGAATTAAGTTGAATATATTTGTTTGGTCTATGTGTTTTTTTAAGTTCACGATGGAAAAAATGTATCACTTCAAAGTCTACCTATTTCTTAGATTTACGCAGCTCTAAAGGAGCTGATTTTCATCTGCTGCAATTAAGTAATCTTACAGGTTTCATCTACCCCCTAGTCCGTAATCTCTCTGCCTTCCATTATCTCTGTCACGCTTAGGGAGACAAGGCCACTAGGGGGCACTACGGCTTGCACAAAAAGTGGTGTGGGCCCTGGGAAGGGCCAAGGCGCAGAGTCTAGGCGGCAACTCTTCTTCGAAATGGTGAGGATGCTGAACTGCTGGTTACCGCCAGGTTGCAGTCCTTGGGCACACCAGGGTGGGCAGGAAGATACACGGTACCAAATCACAAGGCAAAAGAATTGTCAAGGAAGGCTGGGCTAAAGACTGGCAGCAAGCAAGAGAGGTCAGGTCACAAGCCAGGGGTCAAATACCAAGGATCCAGGAGAGACACACCAGTGACACAGGGGCCACTGCAGACACAGAGCCTCCCGGGATGGGTGACGTAGATACCCCGGGAGGCTTTGCGCTTCTATGCATACTCGATTGCCCACTGCAGACACAGGGAACACAGGAGACACTGAAAGCAACGGGAGGCACAGGTGACACAGGGATATCCACAGACAGGAACATTGGAACAGCACAAGGGAAGTTGGCTGAGAACCAACAGACTGGACAACAAGCGTTTAACATAGGAGCTGGACATAAAACACTGAATCATGCAATGGCTATACCAGAACTAGCTCAACAGAAGTAAAAGCTTGGCACTAGTGGAGACACCTTGCATGAACACTGAGTGCTGTGTCTGAGCTAGCTAAATAGCCAGGGATGGTTAAGAGGCTATTTCCTGATTGGCCAGCGAGTTCGGCGAAACTGATAAAACTTGGAAGAGCAGGCACACCAGGAGTCAGAACTGCCCACATGCGGAGGACATAGATGCCTGCACTTTAGTGAGGAAGAGGTAAATGTGACACTCGCCTTTTATCATTATTTTCCTTGTTAGCACATTAGCAGGAAGACTGACAGATGCTCAAATCTCTCAACATTCATTCTCATCTTTCACTTCCTATTAAAACAATGACTCGTTCTGCCCCCTAGTGGCTAATTTTCAAAAAGTGCATAGTCGTCACAATGGGAAATGAATAGGAAATACACAAATATAACTAAAGAATTGACAGGGAAATCATTTTTTTTTTAAATAGAGACCTTAATGTCTTCCAAAAAATGTGTTTAAAGAGGAACCAAACTCAAAATCCCCCAAAACACAAAAAATACACTTACCTTCAATCCCACAGGGCAGTCCAATTCATCCGGAAGTCTCTTCCATCAGGTCCCACGTCGTCCCGGCATCCATCTTCGGGGCGGCGCTCCAGGCACCGCCATCTTTGCCCCTTCTTACGGGTTCTTCTTCCAATGTCACCCAACCCAGGCGCAGAATCGAATGACATAGGTTGAATAAAAATTTGCCTACCCTTTTATGTAAAGTGAAAATTCTGAATTTAAGTACGTTTTATGAAGACCAGATAAATACCTTATATGTTTTGCAAAGAATTGCATATTCCTAATCCCTGTGGCTACAATTCATTCTCTTTTTTTTTTGTAGCCACCCCATTATGCTGTAGAGAGCTGAGACTACAAATAGAAACACCCACATACATGATGCACATGATGTAAGAAATTTTGGGCCATGCAGTTAGTTGTCCTATAGGCAGGATGCTGACATTACAGATGCTTGGCTGCCCTCTAGTGTTCAGCCAGGAATAAATAAAATCACCAGCTGTCTCTGCACTGCTGGGCTGCATAAATGATAATGCTTTATTTCATTATATATATATATATATATATATATATATATATATATATATATCCCATTGGGCCATCAATGGAGTAACGCTGTGAAGATGAGTTCAGTGTTCAAGTGTTGCCCTTATAGCATGTGAGTTGTTTCCACTTATTAGTTACTGGATCTCAATGGTCCCCATGGCTTGTTCCCAGTTTGCATTACACACTATATGTAGTGCAAGCAGCATTTTGTAAAGCATACGGCAATGCATGGCCATTCATTTAGCCAGCCTTATAGGAACTAACATATCTATAAAGAAAGGAAATGTGCCGGCCACTTAAAAAAATGACACTTTGGTAAACTTTACAATAATGACTCAGAATGCACACTCACTTAAAATACACTTTAGTTTCCCTTGAACTGAAAACTTACTGTTAATTCTAATGCGGCCATCTGTTACATATTTAACATTAGCACTGCTGAACAGAAAGGCTTATTAGCTGTTCCCAATTAAAATGTAGAATTTCAGTACTGTTATAAACAAATACATTTTGTTTGATTTTTATTTAATGTGCCGTTATATTACCTTATTTGTGTTAAGCTTGTGACTTGAGAAAATTATTACTATTATTATTACCCTATTATTAATTTTCATGGCAAAGGGATTTTACTTGCGTTCTGGTATATCCATATAGTGTAAACATATACAGGTACATACAGTGTGTGTGTTTTGGGTGGGGTGTAAACTCATCAAAATTTATATGAAATGTAGGTTTAAAGGGGAGGTGAAATGTAGGTTTAATAGCAAAGAAGGAGAGCAGAAGGGAAGAGAGAGGGAAAGGCAGATAAACTATTACATAAGCTTTGTTTTGTGCATATTTAGCAGAACTAAATCCTCATAGATGTGACTGAGCTTTGCTCACACACTACACTCACTTTCCTTTTTGTAGGCACCCTACAGCAATGAGAGGTCCAGGAGCAATCTCCCAAAGCCACCATCTGCCAACTCCACGGTGGACTTCCGGGACCATGGCTATCCTTTTTAGCCATTGGATGGCCACTGATAAGATTTCTCCTGCATGTGCAGGAGATAGACACCTCTTGGCACCTGGGTCTATTTATAGTGGTGCCGCAAATACAGCTAAATTCTAAACTGCAGGGTGCAGACCCACTGCACCCAGTAGCAGATGCACTCAGACCATCCCCTCGATGTGAGGTAGGTAAAAAGAACAAAAAGCCAACAAGATATAGGGACAAAAAGTTTTGGCATAGAATACTTTGCATATCTCTCTTGCCAAAAAACTTCTACTTCCTCTATGGTGCCACTATTATTAACCACCAGCAAATATGAACGCTGGCCATCTCATACTGGCTGGAAGTTGGGTTGCTTGCATACATAGAGGGCAGTTTCTGCTGGCTGGTTTCTAGTGGACAGCATGGCCCCTAACAGCCATGGCTGTTAGGGGCCATGCTGTCCTTGACCAATGCCAAGCAATGAGAATTCTGCCTGCCATGTACATGGGCAACTGGCTTCAACAGTCCCATCAAAGTTTGCCATACTATAAAATTCTGTGCAACAAGAAGAATGTATTTTCATACAGTTGAAAAAGCAATACTATGAGGTTCCCCTTAAAGGATAACCAGAACCTTATCTATACATTCGGGGTGAGTGTCGAGGAAAAAGGGGTCGTTGGTCAGGGGGTTATAGTTTAATCTGAACCCTTTATAATAATTTGAGGGAATGTTAAGAGAAGCCATGAGGTATACTATGGTACAGGAAAGGGGGGCTGCACACTCACTGAATCTTTTTTTGGCCAACCAGGCTACATGCCTAGAAGAGGGTCTGGTGAGAATTTAGGGGAAGCCCTATGTTTTTTTTAAGGGGAACCTTACAGCAATAGAAAAAAGGAGAATTTGGACTAGATAGTAAGTGAAAGTGATTACTGACTCTAAAGTAAAAAGAAAATGCAGCTTTTCCTATATTGTTTTAACACACACTGACACTATGGTGGGCCATTTCATAGTATTGGCACTGGCACCTACCAAAATCCCCATTATTGTCCATTGTAAACTTGCCAACCAAGTTCAAAGGCTTTGCAGGGCATTGTGGTCTAAAAACCACCTCACCCAGCAACATTTTTTTGAGTTCACAGACTTTTGATATATCTCTATGTTTTTGCAGGTCATAGCATCTGCAAAAGCTGACTCTACATGGTCAGTAGACTTCTCTGCCCTGGGTGCCCTGGGTGTGTTTAGTTCAATGCTGGAATAAATCATTTTTTTTTGCCATATACTTCGGTTTGATGAACAAATGCAGTTAAGATGCAGGAAATTCTTTGTTTCACCTTAATTCAACTTCCTTCGACTTTATAATTAAAATATGATTGAAACGATGGTTAGCACGCTGGAGGCATTTGACTGTTGACATGCTGAGCATCCGGAAGGGCTGAGTTTTAAGATATCGCCCCGATGCCGAAATCTATCATTGCTAGTACATCTGCCAAAAAAGTTATGTTAAGACACCGAGCGAGCATCATTCAGAGAAATCAACAATATTATTACAAAGCAGCTGGTTTAACTACAGGATGAGGCGGAAAATTGGCCTCAGGTAAGCAGATACTGACAACAGAGAGAAAAAAGCAGGCCTAGCAGGGGGAAACATTATGTCATGCTCAGTGGTGGGAAAAGTGCCTCAGGATATAGCCATAAATACAAAGCAGAAATATGACTATGGAGAAGAATCAACAGTTACATTATTTTTTATTAACTCAGAGACAATGTGGCTTTATTAAAACGGCAAAAAGTTGATCATAACTGCAATTACCAGTCTAAAGTCATGGATGGACTAATTGGATTTTGCTCCATCAACAAAGGTCGTAGCATGCCGTATCAGTATGTTCATGTAAACTGAAAAAAAAGGAATGTGCCACTAGCCAAATACGTTAGGCTTAATTTCAACCTAATTCCTTGACCTTTACATCAACATAACCCCTTATATCTAACACTTCCCCTTATCCTGATGCTCAGATCAACTCTAACCCAACCCTTAACCGTATGCTAACCTCTAAACTTCAATCAAACAATTAATGCCAACTTTTACCCTGCAACCATCCACTAAACCCTATCAGTATCCCTACAGATATTCAAAAACTAAATGTAACCATAATTTAACCTACTAAACCTTAACAGGTCCCTATTGATGAAAACCACAAAGCCTAATTCTGTAAACCTAATATTTAACCCATCGTTAACTTTATCTAAACCTAACTCCCAAACCCCCAATAAATTTATTCTATAATTGAAAACCATTTACCTTTTTACCCCAGAGGAACCCCAGCTAAAACCAATTCACTTGTGTCATTGGGAAAATTACACATTACATTAATGATCAGCATTCTCAGACAAGAATGTCCCCTTACAGTGGTGGTCTCAATGCCACCCAGTTAAAATGTCTCTGGTGTCATGATTCTGGCTTTGAAAACTGGCATTCAACACTATGTATGCACCACAAAAATTGGAGGTCAATGAGACAAAACTTTAGGAGCCTCTGGTAACCTCTAAAGAGAACCCAACGGTTCCATGGAACCCTGGCTGAGAATGGCTGTGCTAAACACTAATAGCACACTTAAAGCAGAACTAAATCTGCAGGATTCACCCATCTGCTTTCCAGTGCCAGGCGGCGCCATCTTTCTTCTCTTCTTGCTGCTGCAGATGATCTTTGGTCATCTCGATTAACCATGGCGGGATGATGTAACTTCCATGCAGGCACACAGGAGTTTATTCATCTCATGAGATGAATGTGAAAACTTTAATAAACCTTCCAGGTAAAAACTAGTAATGTGCACTTACTGAATGTAGCATTCTGGAACCAATCAATGTGGCTCCTGATAATGTCATCACATTGACATCTATGACTTGGTGATCCCATAGGTAGGCAAAGAATGTTACACAGCCTTTCTTCATTTAGCTTTCGATTTTGGTGCTCATAAGCAAAGGCTATCTACGAGCACTGAAAGTTGTGTTGTTTCCCCTTCAAAAAAAATTAACATTTCAATTATTGTTTTTACTTGTTGCCTACCCTTTTTTTACAAGCCAAAAGCATGCCTGCACACATTGCCGAATGGATCACATAGTTAGTTTCTACATCCTTGTCAGTGGACTCATCTCAGCCAGCATGAAAGCAGCTTTTGTTACTTAAACAAAATGATCACAAGTGACATTTCATCCAGCAGAGCTCCGAGGGCCTTGCACTATGGTTTGTTTAATTAGCTATTTTCTTGCTGCATCAGGTTACATGGAAAGGCACGTCAAACTCAGTTAAACCATGTTCTCAAGACCATTAGCAGGATCTGTGTTCCAACCAGTCAAGTCTCTGTTTCCAGACCCATTTCATTAATGAAATAATCACCCAAATGTTTGTGTTAAAAGGGTGGCCCCTTCTTAAAATGATTACCAGTAACCTTCCTACCCCTTCGGCTGAAGTGCAGTCTGGGAATCCCTGCTGGCTCTCGCAGAAGAAACTGACAGGTCCTCCTAATGGCTGATCCACCAGCAGCTTATAGTCACCTTGCTCTGTCTGTCCACCTAGAGAGAGAAAAATTACACAGCTCACCTGGGTATGGTGAAGAATGAAAAGTTACATTGTTCACCTGGTGGACCAAACAATCACAAGAATGCAGCTAATAATGAGTTTTTCAAAACAATCATCACAAAAACGAGCACAATAAATTCAGGGAAACACTCATAATCATGCAGTCTGCATTCACTTTTTCAAAAAGAAAGCGAAATACACCAAATAGGAAAGGTTAAATAAAACATGCCCCTTTACCAAGCACCTGAATCTGATAATCATCCTCTTAAAATCTGCACAACATCCTTCAAAATGGCAGAGGGAGGGGCAGCATTCTTCATCAATGTGGCATTCTACATGTAAATTTATAAAAAAGAAACATGTGAATAGAAGGTGAAGGCAGAGCGATGGTTTACCAGTATTCTGCTGCCCCATTCCTTGTCCAGCCAGTGCTAGGAACAGGGTGGTGTTGGTAACTTCAGCTTACCAACGTAGAGCCACCATCAGATATTTTGGGCCCCATAGTAGGTAAACTTCCTTGGCCCCCTTCCCCCATGTTTAAATGTTCCCTTTTTGCAAAAGTCAAGCTTCTTTGATCTGGGCACGGTATAGTAGTACTCCTTGTCCCTGCTTACGCAATGGCAGCCTGGGTAACTTCAGCTCACCAACGTAGAGCCACCATCAGATATTTTTGGGCCCCATAGTAGGTAAACTTCCTTGGCCCCCTTCCCCCATGTTTAAATGTTTCCTTTTTGCAAAAGTCAAGCTTCTTTAATCTGGGCATGGTATAGTAGTACTCCTTGCCTCTGCTTACCCGATGGCAGCCCTGTACCAATGTAGCAGAGCTGTGTAAATTTTTAACTGTCAAACTCTCTATTAGGTGGATATTTTAAAGTAACAACTCATTCGCGGGTTGGACACCGGGCACCACCATGTTTTTCATCTTCTTGCTTCTGCTGATTTCATCCGGTCTTGCACTGGGCAGGCACAAGAACCGGTGACCTGCCTTCTGTAAAGTTTAAAAAAATTTGCCAGTCTCAGCTTACGCAAGCCCGAGCTTGGGTATGCAAAAAAGGAACAACTTGAAGCTTCCTGGGACACGTGACATATGTATCCAGGGGGGTCTCCCTTAAAATATAAAAAAAAGTAATAAAAAGAAAATAGAAAAAAATAACATAGCCACCCTTTTATATGATAAAATATGGTAAAAATGTTCTGATAGGTCTCTTTTACCTGTGGATGTTGCCTAGACTTTGGTAATATTAAATAATATAGGTTTGGAAGGGAAGTGGGGAAGGGGGGCAGAGCAGTCTACAATGAAAAATGGACATTTGGCCTAAGACCACAGAAAGAATAAATCCAGCCCTAAATATACTGCAAACGGAATGAAAATGTATAAACCAGTTGAGGTGCGATAATAAAAAGAAGTTAGATTTTTGGGCTCTTGAGACCTAATTCTGTGTTTCCATGCAAGTAGTCCTGAAAATGATTTTAAAATGTGGTCCATAGCAGTGTAGCAGTGGTGTAAACTTTGTCTTAAACTTTACTCTTTGTGTTACATTGTAATTAGTAAAGCCAAAAAAAGGGGGAATGGGCTTTAAGTCTGGAGCGGATGGAAGTTAAGGCAATGTACAAATAATGGCGCTCACATTTTACTTAACCTAGCTGTCATGAATCATGGGCTTAGTAGGTACAGGTGTTGATTTTAAAGTAGCAGTGTCTGCTTTATATCCCAATGTCAGTTCTTTGTGACCTCGAGCTTGTTACATATGGGGTTCTTAATCAAAATCTCATGAATGCAAATGCAGGTCAGAAGCATTACATTTGATTTATCTGCAGGATTTTTGGTTTAACGTTGTTACAGATGATATGTGGTTGCAATTTATGAGAACAACCAAGTCTCGAGCATTCACATTCAACTTTGAATGAAGTGGCTATACAAATACATTTGCAATAAATAAAATCAACCATTAGGGTCATGGTCATATAATGGGTCATTAAACGTGGAATTTAGGTTGCTTTACATAAATGATCTATTAATAAGTTTTATGAATCTACGGTATGTTTCTAAGTTCCCATGCCTCGGACTGGATTGGTAGTGCTGTGCACCGCTCAAAATCTTACTTGTTAAAACCAACGTGCTCTCGCCTTTTACTTTTATCATGATCTATTATATAAAATGCATTTGTTTATATCAGTCACATTAGGAACAAATTAGGGATAAATGCAAAAATAAGATATTATGTTAAACATTTTTTACATATATTGGAAACAAAATCAGGAAAACTTAAGCTACTTCCCCCACCACTTAGATTGTAAGCTCTTCTGAGCAGGGACCTCTCCTCCTTCTGTGTCACTTTCTGTATCTGTCTGTCATTTGCAACTCCTATTTATTGTACATCGCTGTGTAATATGTTGGTGCTATATAAATACTGTTTATTAATTAAATTAACCCAATGGATTATCATGAATATCAGAATAGCATGATACTGTATAAGCTTCATTTTTAAATGAGCAAAGTTCAATCTGCTTTTTAGTCCTCTGTTCTTTTTTGCATTGTTGTACAGGCTGAACATTTTACTGCAGAGCTTCTCACACTGTGTGTTAGAAGCTGTAACAAGTTAAATGGAGCAAACCTGATTCTGGTTAGAGGATGTCAAAAATCTACTAGCCCTTTTCTCCCTAGCCTTACTCAGCTTGGCCGGCCTCCTTTATCCATTTGGTTTCAGTACTTTCAGGTTTTAGATCAAATCTAGGCATAACCTAGGGTAAGCTACAGTTTGCCCAGCAATGTCCACCCAGACTGACATCTACCCACATCTACCCAGATCATTTTGATCTTTGCCTAACTACTCCCAACCTGGCCCACTACCTAAACCAGGAATGAGGATTCTTGGGAGAAGTACTAAAGTGTGGTGCTGTGATGTAGTTAGGAGGCATTTGACTGAGGAAGGACATTAGACTGTAAGCCCTTTTGAGGGACAGCTAGTGACATGACTATTGACTTGACTTTGCAAAGCAATGCGCAATATGTCGGCACTTTATAAATATTATGTAATAATAATATTTAATAATAATAAGGCAAAATATAAGCAGAATAATGTTCGACCCACTTGCCCCACACTGAACATTATTTGACATGCAGGTGGAACCAAGCACTCATTTACCCACCTTTAGGCAAGAAGGTAAACTCAGCTCTAGTGACAGCCATGGCCTCCAGTAAAACCCCACATGCTTTATTGGTATGGGCCATTACAAACGGGTGGTGTGCCAAGGTGTCCTACTACATGGTGTAGTAACCATTCAAGTGAATAGGTATGTACAGCAGCTGTTTTCTGTGTGCCCAGGAGCAGCCAGCTGTGTGGTTTTCCATTGTGAGTGTGAAAAGGCCCAAATCAAGGGAATCTGTCTAATGAAGCTCCAGATAGCAATGGAAACCTTACAGGAGTACTAGTTCTACTTTCTAGGCAAAAGCAGAAAAGAAAAAGTTCTTGGAGAACATAAAAAACCTCCAGAATATTTAACTGAGCAAATGATGAAATTTACATAAGTATAGGTTACTCGTCGGTAAAAACTGCCTTTTGAAACAACCAGTAGATTCAGAGCCCGGTTTATTAAAGCTCTATAAGAATGGAGAAGATAGACTATCATGGGAGAACCTGCCTGATCCAACAAATCTGGAATGGATTTCTTACAAATCATATGCTATTACTTGGCAAATGTTTTCAATTCCAGGTTTGCTGGATCACCCATAATAGCCTAAAGTCTCCAGTCTTGGAAAGCTTTATTAAATGAGACCCATTGGTAAGACAGCTAAAGCTATAGACAAACTTCAGTTTTATTAGGGATTGTCAAGCTCTATTCCACCTTGAAACCAATTAATTTTTATAAGTGATTTAATAAATTAGAAAACCAATATGCTGGGACGAGTAGGTTCTAGTTTGATCTTTACATGAAAGTCATGATTTGCATATACCCTAAACTGTCTATGGATACATTACATACATTTTACCTTGTGGTTTTATGGGACATCTCTGCAGTTTATCTTTAGTTTGAGATATATATATATATATATATATATATTTTTAATATTTTACATATAAATACACACACACACTCCTGTGCTCCTGTGTACAATTCACCCTGCTTTTGCTTGGATTTTAGAATGCAGGTTTATTAAGCCTTCAACCATTATGTTGAAAATGAAAGTGGATTTGTCAGCTGAACACAAAAACTGCATTAGTGTCTGTAAAACATGATCTGCAGATTTGTCCAGATAAGAGTTTTAAAATAAATTACACTGTAGATGAATGTCCCTACTAAAGCTACAGTGTCAAGGGACATTTTTTCCATATTCTGTTGAAATTCCTGCAGGATTTTTTTTCCTGCACTTACAACTAAACTCTAGGTTTACACCTTAGTACACAGATGAAACAGAGCCATACAAATTGTAGAAAGAATTTCTGTATTTCTGTATGTGGGATTTAAACAGCTTCACCAAACAGCAGACAGATAGGAGACCTCTGGCTGGGTTTACAATGCAAAAAGACGCACATTACTGCTATACAACAATAATAATCATAATAATACAACAATGCAATTTATTATTATTATTTTTAAACAGGATTTTTATAGCGCCGACATATTACACAGTGCTGTACATTAAATAGGGCTTCCAAATGACAGACAGATACACAGTGACACAGGAGGAGGAGAAGACCCTGCTCTGAAGAGCTTACAATCTAGGAGGTGGGGAAAGTAACACACAATAGTAGGGGAGATATGTAATAGTGGTAAGTAGTGACGGTTTCAAAAGACAGAAGAAGACGAGTAGGCAAGTTTGAAAAGATGGGTTTTGGGTGTTCTTTTAAATGAGCAGAAAATAGGAGCAGAATAGGACGAGGAAGACCATTCCAGAGAGTTGGGGCAGCTCATGAAAAGTCTTGGAGCCTTGTGTGTGATGAGATTATGAGTTAGGAGTCAGTATTAGGTCATTGGAGGGCGCAGGGAGCAGCTAGGGGAGTAATTTTTTACCAGGTCAGAAAAGTAAGTAGGATAAGAACTGTGGGGGGATTTGAAGGCAAAGCACAGGAGCTTGACTTTGATTCTAAGGTGAAATGGAAGCCAATGAAGAGAAATGCAAAGAGATGCAGCAGAAGAGAAGTGGAGGGAAGGATGGATGAATCTGGCTGCAGCATTCATAATATATTGTAGAGGAAAGAGTCTGGTTAGTGGAACACCAGAGATGTTGCTTAGGTGAAAGTGACAGGACCTGGAAATGTTCTGAATATGGGGGGCTAAATGAGAGGGCAGAATCAAAGGTGACACCAATACAACGTGCCTGAGGGGAGGGACGAATAACAGTGTTGTTAACAGTTAGATATGGGGATGTCAGGGGGGAGATTTGGAATTTGAGGAGGGGATGATGATGAGTTCTGTTTTATCCAGGTTGATTTTCAGAAATCTGTCAGACATCCATGAAGAGACCTTATCCTGAACTTAGGACTAAAGGAGACAGGTCAGGGCTGGACTGATAGATTTGAGTGTCATCAGTATACAGATGGTTCTGTAAACCAAAGAAGGAAATATGATTACAGAAGTGTACAGAGAAAAGAGAACCGGTCCAAGGACTGACCCTTGGGGAACACCAACAGGGAGGAGAGTGGGTGAGGAGGAGTTACCATTGAAAGAAACATGAAAGGAGCGGTCAGACAGATAGGAAGCAAACCAAGACAGAGCAGTATCACTGATACCAATGGAGCGCATAATTTGTATTAGAAGGAGGTGATCAACAGTGTCAAAAGCAGAGGAAAGATCAAGGAGAAGGAGGAGGGAAAAGTTGCCTTGAGACAGCTCTGATGAGGTCCTTGGCCACTTTAGTAAGGGCTGTTTCGGATGAATGGGCAGCTCGAAAGCCAGACTGGAGAGGAACAAGGAGAGAGTTGGTGCTCAGGTTATCGGTGAGTCATTTGTAGGCAAGGCAATCAAGAAGTTTGGAGACACATGGGAGAAGGGAGATAGGATGGTAGCTAGAAGGTACGGAGAAGTCTAACAAGGGTTTCTTCAGGATAGGGAAATAATGGCATGTTTGAAAGCAGAGAGGAAGATACCAGTAGAAATGGAGAGGTTGAATAGTCTGGTTAGGGTGGGGGCCAGGGTGGAGGAATGGGCATAGAGTAAATCAGAGGGAACTGGCTCAAGCTGACAGGTAGTAGATTTTATGCATCTTAGTGCACTGCAGAGCTATTAATTTTGATTAGCATTGGTATTTGAATGGCACCACAACACTATTTCCCATGTTCCCAGAGTGACAGCACCCAAAACCACACAATAATGCACTACATTGCATTGTGGTGTGCTTCTTTGTTGAAAATTGTACCACTTTGGTGTGTTTTTTTACATTAGACTAGTGTTTCTTGTTCCTTTTACCATGGGATAACCCATTGAAATAATTTTTAGGTCTCAGGGAACCCCTACTATATTTTTCTTATATTAGCACAGCTCACAGTATATTAGTGTGGGGTATCAGTGAGAAGAATGCCTCCTACATTGCTGGCCAATGAGAAGAATGGCACCCCTACAGACAGCCAAAAAAGATAATTCATGTTACATAAACTGACCTGGGAGGCACAAACTGCTTATTGTCCAAGGATTCCCAAACAACCTCTGGAGGTTCCCTGGTTGGTAAACACTGTTTTAGGCTGCCCCAAGGCACGAATATAAGCTATATATCCCACATGCAATCACATGCAACAGTAAATGAGCTCTCACCTATCAAATAATTTGTATTTTTCTTCATCTAGTCCTGGATAAGGAAACACAAACTTGTCAATAGCACATTTGCCAGATGCAGCAAACTTCAATAAAATCTATGAAAGGTGCACTTTGGTATTATCTTTTTTCTATTTTTAGACTAATAGGCAAATCACTCAGAAAAAGAATGGAGAGCCAGGATCCCCATACCCCAGGATGCCCCAGGATCTTTTATGTGGCTTGTA
This sequence comes from Pyxicephalus adspersus, assembly GCF_032062135.1. Classification (NCBI taxonomy): domain Eukaryota; kingdom Metazoa; phylum Chordata; class Amphibia; order Anura; family Pyxicephalidae; genus Pyxicephalus; species Pyxicephalus adspersus. The sequence continues at coordinate 12,714,508 of NC_092865.1, forward strand.
AAAGTTCACAAATCTTTTAAATAATATGCACAGGAAACATTTTAAAGCAGTACGTGCTGTTGTGTTATAAAGAAATAATTAAACAAATTACCAAGGGCCCTCTAAACAAGGCTTTTCTGCAAGCAGTAAACCCTTCAGGCAAGGAAAAGAGGGACAACTATCGGGTGCCCACCTCACTCTAAACAACATGGCCCATAGAAGCCTGGGTGGCCAGAATAAGGGGCCAGGCACCATGCTCTCAGTGTTGAGGAACAGGGCCTAGTCCCCACAACCTCTACCTCAAATGGCTATGGGGGTCTGCGCTGGGTTTAGCTATTGGAACTATTGGATTTTTATCCCTGTATGATGTGTATCGGTAAAAACTCCTCTAAAGAAGCCTCATACACGTGAAGCGCGTTGGAAGACAAAACTTGTTAATCACTTCGGACTATGGACTCAATAATTTCCAATTACCTAAAGGGAAATCATGGTACAAAACTACTTGCGATACTCTTATGTATAATAATACCTTAGTGTGGTTTTACATTTGCCAAGTAAATCTCTCATTTTTGCATGCTCTTCCAGATACCCTGAATTAAGTACTGTTTTCTCATATAATTATGATATTATGCTATATATTTTTGTGGTCTTTTTGCAGTAATTGTTTAATCAATGGTCACTATTTAGTTTTCTAATATTGTATCTATCTATCTATCTATCTATCTATCTATCTATCTATCTATCTATCTATTTATCTATCTATCTATTATCTATCTATCTATCTATCTATCTATTTATCTATCTATCTATCTATCTATCTATCTATCTATCTATCTATCTATCTATCTATCTATCTATCTATCTATGGTATATGGTATATTCGTGGAACTACAGCTTTATTTAAATTGCTGATAAAGGGAGAGCACTACACATGAGTTGTAAATAATATTAACATTTCATACATAGCTTATTTTATGGTTTTCTTTGTTTAGCAGCTATATATCTTTTTAGTATTTTTTGCTGTGTTGATTATATAGTAACACAAAACAATTTGTTATTAAAATTTTTATTTTAGCGAAATTCTGCTTTTACTGAGTAATTCAATAACAAAGAGTAACCAGGTTACAGGTTAAACATATTATAAATGTGACTTTACGCTTTATAAGTGCCATTTTCCATACCTTTGCTGAATGTTCTGTTTGCTTTGTTCAGTTTAAAAGGTTATTTGTTATCTATAAATCAGACTTGTCTGCCTTTATTAATATACCTATAAACAAAAGTGTAGCTTAATGTAACTTCATATTTGCAAATACTGCTTTTACGAGCTCTTTAATTCTGCCTTTACTCAAATGCCCATAAATTTAAAAGACTGCTTTTTACTTTATGTTAAAAAAAAAATAGAGATACCACCGGGAGGACAGGGAAAGTTCCAACGAGCGAAGTGATGGGACGTTTTATGTCGGCTAATGGTCTTTTTACGAGTGGTCAAATATTTGCACTGGATGTATACCGTCATCTGGGTAAACGGCCAGGGAGAAAATATACAGGAAACAATAGCTTGAACACTTCAGAGGAACTTCAAGTGAACTTTTTTTTTTTTCCATCATAAAAAGAAAAGAAATGACGGAAAGCAATAAACACGAGGAACGTCAGTAAATCTTGAGCCACTTTATTAAGGAAGTTAGAGATGGAATGATGAAAACTATTTCAGTGGTGTTCCAGTATAAGATTTATTTGCTGATATGCAACTGATACGAAGCCACAATGGATGAAGCGTTTTAAAAAGAAAGCCAAGAAGATGATTCTGCAAATAATGAATAGGCCAGTAATGTAACCGGCTATAGACTGAGGTTTTATTATTTGCAATAACTAAACATATCAAACTTTCTACATCACTCACAGTATATATTACATGGGATGTATTTTTCCTTAAAAGGTGTATTTCACCTTTAACCCTAAATTCTACCGTCTCACACATCTTCTAGAACTACTGAAAGTAGGAGAAAACCAAATCAATACAAATATATATAAGTTTTACAATGAACATAAATGAGTAAAACTTCTTCTTCTAACATCTTTTGCCTGGTCTTCTGGGTTCAAGATCTCTGGTTATCCTAATGACCGGGCCAAGTTGGTGGAACTCATCTCATGCAGATGGGAGTTCATCCATTCTGGCACCAAGACCTGCACCTTAAAGCCAAACTAAACTTGCTATAGTCACCTATCCTCCGTTCCATCGCAGGATGCCACCATTTTATTCCTTCTTTGCTTCCTGGATGCGATCTTCAGCATCTTGATCGGCCCGGGCCAGGGCAATGCAGACACACAGGAGTTTATTCATTCCCGCCATGTGCAAGGGAGGTTGGGATAACACCTATCCAAAGAGAAACTGTCCTTGGCCACCGACATTTTCACAGGTCTTCCTCCATGTTTGGTATCTTCAGCCATCTTAACTGACCAGAAAGCGTGATTCCAATGGGAGTTCATTCAATACCAGCAACTAGCTATGCCAAGATGCAACTTTAATCGGCGCATGTGCAGCTCAGCGTACTTTATATAGAAGAGTAAGAACAGGAAGGTAAATTATTTGTTTGCAGAAAGGTCGTGTCTGCTTACAATTATTTAAAAAATTGGGTTTTGTTTTAAACGGAATGCTGCATTTATTTATTTATTTATTTTAGCTTTTTTACCAGGTAATCTTGTAGGTAACACATTTCCTCTACTGGGGTGACATCCACTCACTAAACTGTATCTATGGAGGATTAACAAAGTCACCTTAGGCTGCTCTCCAAATTAGAGCCTCAAAACGTTCTCCTCTTTTCATCTCCATTGCATGGGGGTTGGGGTTATTGTAGTCTACAGAAAATAGTTGAGACATCATTTAACATTGTTTAACATTTTTGCTCAGGTAATAGAAAATGTCAAGGACAATGAATTTCAAATTCAACATGAATTTTCTATGAACATGTTGTTAGCCAGAAGAAGAAAAACTAATCAGTGGACTAGTAAACTGCAATATATTGTTTTTTTTTATATTTTATATATATTATATTTTTGTTTTTGATTTCTATTCTTTATTATAAGGACAGACAGAGGTACCTTTATTTTTTGATTTTATTGAACCTGGTTTTGTTAAAGTTACCAATACTTTAGTAAACTAAGCATCAACTTTTGTAGCTGCCCTCTGTTACTTTTTTAAAACTGCATATTACGATACATTTTCCCATACAAACCTCTTTGCCCATATACAGAATTTTTCCATTCAAATAAGATCTGCCATAAAATTGCCACATGAGACCTCCAGACTAGTCAAAACACTAACTTCATTTAAATTTTTATGGGATGTTAATTATGTTAGTTTTAAGCAGGATTTTAAAGATATGATAACAAGAAAGGGAATTTGGTCCAATTCTTTCGTTAGTTCAATGTTACATTTCTGCCATCTCAGCATAAAAAGCCTCAGCATGACTTAGTGCTTCAACACCAAAGTAAAATCTTTTCCCAAGCCCCTGATGGATATCAGATTCTAGAAATGATCTCACTCAGGCTGTGCGGGATTATGTTCCCTTAATAGTAATCTCCAATTTATTCTGTGCCAGGCCAGGTTCTGTTCCATTTGTAAATGTTTATGGTAAAGCCAAGACTTGATAATTTTACTGCCGATCCACTAAAGAAACAGAGATTGTGAGACGGGAAGCGTTGATTCTGTAGAAAGTAATCAAATTAGCTCAGACGTCGCTCGTTCATTGTTTCAGTAATATATTTGGCTTTTCCCAGGAAAAGCTGATATTAGCAAAAGTATAATTTTCTCCTGGGTCCTTCTGGCTCTCTGAGAATTGATTATAATCTCATTTTCCTTATCAATGTATTTTTATTGCTTTGCTAACAACTGTCATGTGTTTCAGAAAAATGGATTGAAGAAATATAAATGTTTGCGTTGTGCTGAAGAGGGGGTAACAAGGAATATTAGTTATTGCATTGGGTCCACTACCAAGACCTACCTGTCGGAGATGGGTAACCCTGTCTGGCATATATTTGTCCCTGGAGACTTTGGAGGCTAGCAACAATGAAAAAACCTTTTTGAAAGAATTCTAGATAAACTGGATGGAGAACCCAATGCCAGGCCTATATCTTCAATGTTTAATATGGATATAAATAAGGCAATTGTTTCTAACTTTTAACACCTTTAAAAAGACTTTCAGTGGAAAACACAATCAAACGCATCTAAGTCATCTACCATCAACTGATACAAGTTAAAATCTTTCAATATTTCCTCCCTAGGCAAGTCGTTAAGGTAACAAATATTTCTTATATATTTCTATTATTTAAAATATGCATTGGGATTACTATACAGATTCTTGGTCAAAGGGAAGGCACCGACACTGCTTTAGGAGGGCACTCCTTAAAATCAGCTCAAAGAAAAATACATTTTGGAATTTGAGTTGATCTTTTTAGGTTTCTGTTATATGAATTGCTACAATACCAATAGGTCCCCACTGTCACACTTTCCTCTTCTTTGTTAAAGCGCAGGCATCTCTCTCCTGTGCATACGGGATGTTCTGATTCTGGGTGTGCCTCCGATCCCAAGCTCAGCCCAATCAGTTTCGCTCAATCTGCTGGCCAATCAGGAAATAGCCTCTTAATCATCCCTTGCTATTTAGCTAGCTCAGACACAGCACTCTTTGTTCGTGCAACGTGTCCCCATTTTGCCTCCATTGTCTCCCTAGTTATGTTGAGCTAGTTCCTGTTCACCTGGTGCCTAATTCAGTGTTTCCTCTGTCCAGCTCCGGCGTTAATCTCTCGTTGTCCAGTCTGTTGGTTCCCAGCCAACTTCCCTGTGCTGTTCCAGTGTTCCTCTCAGTCTGTGGATATTCCTGTGTCACCTGTGCCTCTTGTTGCTTCCAGTGTCTCCTGTGTTCCCTATACCCACAGCGGCCCCTGTGTCACTGGTGTCTGTCTCCTGGATCCCTGGCAATTGACCCCTGGCGTGTGACCTGACCTCTCTTGCTTGCTGCCTGCCTTGACCCCGGCCTTCCTCGACTATCTTTCTGCTTTGTGATTTGGTACCGTGTTTTGCCCACCCTGGTGTGCCCAGGGACCGCAACCTTGCAGTAACCAGCAGTGCAACATCCTCACCATCAGAGGCTCTGGAGAAGACCGAGTTACTGCTCAGACTCTGCGCCTTGGCCCTTCTCAGGGCTCACACCACATCCATGCAAGCCATAGCGCCCCCTAGTGGTTTTGTCTATCCGTGCGTGACACCCACTAATACAGCTTTCCATCTTCCAACAGAAAGTATTTACCTACGCTAGCTTTGTTTTTAATACAAAATACATAATAGTTGCACTGTGGTTTTCCCAACTCCTAGGGGGTGGTGCCATGGTGCCTATTCCTTCCTCTTTCTTTTTTCTGGGACATCTTGTGGCAGAATAGCAGTACTGCAGAGGACAACTCTATATTATTGGTGACAACTGCAATCTAAATGGAATTTCAATTTTTCATCCCTGCCATGTTATTTAAAAAAATGCATTGGGAAATTGAGTTGAGTTGGGCTTTAATAGCCAAGTTGCACTGTAACTGTATCTAGATGCTAATATATAAAAACAAAGAAAATAAGCTTTTTGTTGTCATTTTCCAATTTCTGTATTATTTTATTGCACCCATGGTGTCTTTTCATGCAGTAGCCAGGCACTAAAGGCTACAGTTTTGTTTAGAAACAAGTAATCTTCTTATCGTTGTTGACATTGAAATTAAATCATACTTCCAAGTAATAGATGGCAGTTTCCAGAAATAGACAAAAATCTTTTTCCCAGCTGGAGGTTCGGGTTACTTCCACCACACTGCATCACCTCCTTGCTGTGAGACTCGCTCAGGAGCATTCTCTCCCCCTGCTTGTAATTCATATAGTGTGAGCCTACATGCAGATACCTTAACGCATATAAATATTTTGTCTGTCAGCTAATTTGAGATAAAGATAGTGGCAATGCTAGACATCCAGACGTTCATATAAATTAATATAAGGAAAAGGAGGTTAAAAATGGCAACTTTTGGAAACTAATATAGACTATAGACAGACATATTTCTACAAGCAATTTATTAGGATAACCAAGTTCACTTTTTATCCCTACAATAGTTTTTTTTATTACTTTAGTGTTTTGTATTGTATTGACAGGTTTTGATTTTATCAATGGCCTCCAGATAATGATAAGATCATGGGACCCCACAGCAAAATTTTGACTGGGACTCTTTTGGTGACTAAGACCTCTTCAGACTTGCGGGTAAAAACCAAACTGTTTCTTTAGTTACTATGCTGAAAACTGTGGAGTTTGACAACTGCTTTGTCATGTAGTTGAGTAAGGCTTGGTGTGGTTCTTCCTCCAAGAAGTGACTTGTTGCTTCCAGGAATCACACTGCAATTTATTGCAATTGCAGCGCCAGTGTCAAGTTAGCAAAACAAAGCAGATTAAGCAAGGGGCTTTGTGTCCTGAGCAGATCCTGATAGACCTGTGCCTAGAGTCAGCTATTCTACACTGCATAACTTAAAGTTTAAGGCTAATTTCATACCTGTGGTTGACCCATCGGTCTGCCGCAGTGTCAGCTGCTCCTCGGTTTGAAACCAATTAATGCAAGAAGTGACAGTGTGATTGCAATGGATTGTGGCAATGGTTGATGAACGCAAAGTGTTGCTTCTGGCCGCCCCTGAGCAACCAAATGCTTCCATTGACTTTAAAGCAACCGCCTTCAACCATGGCTCACAGCAATTGCAAAGCAGCCAACAGTGAGGTTTTCTGGTCTGAAAGAGGCCTAAGTTGCATTAACAATGTGGCCTCCTTCAACTCCCATGCCTCTTATTAGCCATTTGGCCACCATACATAGGGCTATTATGTCAAAAAGGGGGGAGCCTATGACTATAGTCATAGGACAACAGGGTTGGCTCAGTGGATAGCACTCTTGCCTTTGAAGCGCTAGGTTAAAGGTTTGAGTCTTGGCCAGGATGCTATTTGCATGTTTGTATGTTCTCCCCAGGTTTGTGTGGATTTCCTTTATGCACTCTAGTTTCCTCCCACATCAAAAAAACATGCAGTTAAGTTAATTGGTTTCCCTCAAAAAAATTGATCTTTGATTGTAGTAATGACATATGACTATGGCGGGGACATCAGATTGTGCGTCCCTCTGGACAGTTATGATATGACTATGGACTTTGTAAATCACTGTGTAATATGTTGGTGCAATATATGAATACTTGATATTCATATATTCATATAGTAATAATATTCCTTGAGTAGGCACATTAAAAGTGAATTAAAAATTATTCATAGAAAGAAAAAATATCCAATCACTGAAAAAAATGAATTTTTTTTTCTGTGTTCTTACATTACATTTTGGTGACAGGGTTTTTTTAAACTTGTATGTCAACGCAAACTTCTGAGAAAATCAGTAAGCCAATCACACAAGCATGAAATTACATTTCTGGGTACATACCAAACACCCTTGGAGTATACAACACAAGGCCTCTAGGTTGCCATATTAGAAAAAAAAGCAACAAAAATTGGTTTGTAAAAAACAAACGTTCACAACATTAATTAAAAAATGACTAACATAGCAATTCTAAAAGTTTTAATATTTAATAATGAAGGTGGCGTTTTTTTTGCAGGCAAAAGCAACTTTTTTCCATGTAGAAAATCACGCTGTAAGAGACCAAGAAAAAAAAGAAGAGAAATGAACTTCAGATAAAAGAATGAAGTGTAATAGTGCAAGTCTACAAATAAAAAGTAATTCCAATTCAAAAGTGAAGAAGATAATTTCTCATTCTGCATTGTTTCTAAGTAACGCAGTGCCTTGAAATAATAGATATTAAGCATCGCTTCGCAAAACTGTGTATTTGTAGCGTTTATGAGAAAGACACTAACCTCCTGAAAGATGAGTTGTACCCTTGAGCAAATTACTAGCACATTTATTTCAGCCGCATGAGTTTCAAACTCATTTTCTAGTAATATCAAAAGTGTTCATAGAATTAATTTCCTGTCAATTCAGCAGTAGTCAACTGAATATTTTATGATTTTGCATTAGCCTTATTTGTCTAGAATTGTGACATGATCGAGTCATTCTTTGAGGGAAACACATTAATAATTAATCCGTGTCCAACGTGAAGTGCTAAGGATGACAGTGTAATTGCACATTTTTAGAATGTCAGAAATACGAATGCCCTACTACTATTTAAATGTCATTTTTTTTTTAAGTTCCACATTAAAAAAAAGGAAAAAAACAGCAAACAGCAGATTCTGATCTTATCTGTGCGCTATGGTATATAAAATACAATGAATGTAAATTACCTCTCACATTTTGTTCTGGAGACGCTGAATAAACTGTCAGCCTGAAACATGATTTGGACTTCCATCTGTCCTCTGTGCGACAAACTAAATGACCTCATTAGCATATATGACACTGAGGAATGTAGGCATTGTTTCATATGATAACTTTTATTAATATTATTGGGGTTTGCTTTGTTTTGGGAGAACAATGCCTTTCTATCATGTAATTCCTGCTATTGATGATGATCCAATAAAAATTGAATTAAAGAATGGCACAGAAATATGGTATTTGAATCAATCACAATGATAATGTAATTTTATAGGTCGAGATATTATTTTGCTTGCAAAAAGTTAATATAGTGTATTGTTTGGACGCCAATGCATGCCATTGAGCAAGAGTATGTATCCAAATGAGGAATATGTTCATCTAAATGTGCTGGTCGTTTGATTCCGGAAGTATCATCTTTCTCATCGACAGTAACCCAGAACCCCCTATTACACTATGCTTTAAGACATCCTAGGGCATAGCTGGATTTGGTCGCCAATTTGGTTTCTTGATATTTGTACTGACATATGTTATCCTACCATCAAAAATCCCCTGATGAAGCGGTTGTATCCGCAAAACGCGGCAGTAAATGATTCCAACCAGTGAACGTTTGAGGAAAGTCAGATTCCCTGTTTTTTAATATATATGTGGAGCCCTTAGTATTCCATATATTTCTGTTTTTAATTTTTTTTTCTTGTTTTACGTTTTGTGTATTTTTTTACTATTGCTTTTTGTTTAACTTTCCCTGTTTTTTTTTTTTTTTAACTAAAACCTTGGAAAAATAAAAAGCAATGTCACCTGTAAAAACTACCAACACTGACCTTTTTTAACCTATTTTATGTCAATTTTATGTCAATTTGTTTTAACCTATTTTATGTCAATGCATTTTGCCAATGTAACATTTTGCTAAGATGTATGGGAAAGAGAAAGTCATTGAGGTTGGTTTAAAACAAAAATGGCTCTCAAAGAACAGATCACCAGAACACACCTGATCAGATTTTGTACTTTGGCAACCATTGATTTAATTGTTCTACCATAATAACCCTAAAGTTCAATCAGATGTCCAAAAACAGTTGCACCGTTAAGCCTGATCTCCAGTTTATTAAATGAACCCTTTAGTTTTACTCATTCCTAATGTAGATTTATTAGGTTTCATTTGACCTTACAGGTTTTTTAACAACTGCTGGAGATGAAAAGAAAACTCACCTTATAAAACAGCATGGTAACCCACATCTGGAAACAAAGCAAAGAAATCAAAAACATCAATTTCAAAAGACTAAAAAAAGAGGTGTGTGTGGCAGATCTCATTCTGTTCTTCTAGAATACCACCAAAAATCAGATAAAACTACAACCAGAGCTTCTTACTACATCTACATTTATATCCTCCAAATGTTTATGAATTTTGTAAAATTGTCTTCATTTTTTCCCAATTTCCTACCTACACTTAGATAATGTACACTTCTTTATCCTAAATGTAATGCCTTTTTGGACAGTAAAATGGTCACGTGAATTCTCTAGTCTTGATCTTCTCATTCATGGGGTACAATGGTGGTCATAGTGCAGCAATTTCATAGGGACTACATGTCCTAACACTAATTTATGCAGGTCAAGTTGGCGTGGGTGTGGCCAATAGCTGTGCTGATGTAGGTGTGGCCAATAGCTGTGCTGCTGTGGGCGTGACCAATTGCTATGCTGCTGTGAATGTGGCCAATAGCCTTGACCACTGGTTGCATTACTGAGCACTACAGGTAGGTGCACAGCAGAAGCTGCAACAGCAAACAATTGATAAAGTGCTGCTGAAGATTCCCAAAAAGCTTTTGCTGAATGGGGTCACACAGATATGCCCAGCATGCAGGACATGGAACAGGCGAAAAAGAAGTGAGGTCAAACCCAGATCTGCAGCAAAGATAAGTACCCAAAAAATATAAATTAAAGTTTTGTTTTAAAACTAAGCTCCTTTTTTATTTTTATTTACATTTATTTAAAAAGTGTTAAATTGTTGCATGTGCCTATCACTGGTGAGATTTCCATTCACTTCTCTAAAATGAATGTCAGGCAGGAAGTGAGCAGAAACCCCCCAGTAGGCATGCAGGAAGCTCTAGAAACCTTTCAAGATTTTTATACATTTTTAGATAGATAGCCACACAAATAGATGGAAACTTTATTTTTAAAAAGTGTCAGACTTCTTGCGAAAGAAACATTATAATTAATGTCTTAGGACTAAATTACATACACACTGTTCAAATCTTCTTGGATTCACTGTTGCTTTTCTGAATAGCTATTCCCCTCAAATTCTCCTCATTTGGAGCACTTTCAATCTTAAAGAGCACTTCCCTACCAAGGAAAATTATCACGGTATCCATTGTGTCTCTACGCATCCCCTGAAGAAGCCTATAGGTGAAACGTGTTGGGATTCAGATGTTTTCTGTTTTTATATGTTCAGTCTATTCAGGCATTTTTTGTTTAGATAGCAGGCATACCGCCATGTTAGTTTACATGGAGTGGCTCTATTTTACCAAGTATTTTTTTGTGATGAATTGATCTGTACCACTATTCATTGTATATTAGCAAAATGCTAATTATATTTTGCTGATTAAACCCCAGCTTTCCTTTTTCTTTCCATTTTTATGCTTTATTTGGGGTCCGAAATTATAATACATACAAAAGGGTGTCATGCTTTTTTTTTGCTGTCTAATTCATTAGTGTACAACCCACTGGGCCCCCTTTTTAAAGGACTGGGTGGTTACCAATACAAATACAATTTGTGGTCCCCAAATAATCAATAATCAATTTAATGACTAGACACTGTTTTCCTTGGAGATGAATAATATGTTATGACTAAAAAAAAAGCAAGAGGACTAAAAAGAAGCGAGCAGTTGTGACTCCACTGGCCCCCAGGGATTGCCTCTCCATACTTCTTGGATAACCGTGGTGTGACACAGGAACCTCTTTTTTAATCGGGCTCATTAGGTTGTATAACAGACCTACCAGGGATCCACTATACCATGACCCCATTTCCAAATAGGCTTTATTGCCTTCTTTATTTCCCCTTCTCATCATCCAAATTTTCTGCTCAGATGTCTTTCTTTCGCCCATGACCATTTGTATTATCATGTTGCTTGTTGACTCTTGCCATCCCCTACTAATGAATACTAATGAATTATTTTGAAATATATTTGCCACACAAAAACCCTTTCTATTTCTTTTAAATTGTAACCCCCCCCCCCCCACACACACACACACACACACTTCCTCCTTTTATAGCTGTAGGTTTATACTGTGGAATGGAGTGGAGGAATTTCAAGGCTGTGCTTATCAAAAAAGATGCCCCCACTCATTGTATGTTATAATATTATGTATTTATAGATCAATTGGGATAGAAGTAGATTTGTTAACAAATCTCAATAGTTCAAGCTGAATTTTACATCCAGAATCATAGTCTCACTTCATACAGTCCTGTGGTTTGAATCAGAGAGAGAGAGAGAGAGCGAGAGAGAGACAGTATGTATATAAACACCTTCTTCTATGCCTGTAGAAAAGCCATATTGCTTTTTAGATTTAGAACCATTGATGTAAATCATTTATTTGCATTGCAATTAATTGCATAAACAGTTAACTTGAATACACAGAAACTTTAAAATAGAACATAATTGACTCAAAACCATTACAGCTTCCCTTTAACAACACTTATGAAATAAAGTTAAAGTTCTGGCACTTCTCTATTAAAAACAAGATAAAAGAACATAATACCCAACTTTAATATCCATTGCTAAGATTTATCAGGTTATTAAAACCATTTATTAATCTCTACACCTTCCTGCACAAGCACTTGATGTGTATTTTCTTGCCAAATGTTGACAAGTTGAAAAAGGTTTTTGTTTCAGAGACTGACATTACATCAAACATGAATCATTTCACTTTTTTTCCATAGTGATCACACACTTTTCATGACACTTACACAATAATGCACTCCTGCCAATATTTAAACCATTGTGATGGCAACAGAGTAACATTCAATTACCTTCATAAATTACTTACTGAAGAGTCAAAACAACACGGCAAGAAAATAAAAAGCAATTAAAACACTTAACAATAACGGTACAACATTTAGACTGCAATAACACTGAATAAATAATTGTTCCTACTTACCATATGCATTGTTTTTTCCTCTTTTTTTAACTTATCTTTTATATTAATGAAAACATTTTTAATGGAAGTTTTTTATTTATTTTTTTATTATATCCTTCTTTAGTAATTTAGGGCTATGTGGCTTTTATAAAAAAAAAATATGACCTTGTAGTAGCCTTTCTCAACCTTTTTAACATGGGGGTACCCTTAAAATTACTTTCAGGTCTTCAGGGAACTCCTGCTATATTTACTATATCCACAGATCGCAGTACATTAGTGTGGTGGTCAGTGGGAAGAATGTCAGTTACATTGCTGGCCATTGGGAAGAATATCACCATTACAGATCATTGGTGTCAGGTAAACTGACCTGAGAGACACAAACTCCTCATTGCTCAAGGAACCTCTAGCTACCTCTGGAGGAACCCTGGTTGTGAAACTTTTTTTAGGGTCAATATATATGTATAAATTTGGGAGTATAAAAGGGTAAATAAATAAATGAAGGTCAGAATAAAAAATAGAATTAAAACAAGTATTAGAACCCAAACTAAAAATAAAAAGCCAATCAACAAAGAAAAAATCTAGACCTTCCCCTGTTGCATATGTTCTTCCCCTTTACACATTTTGCTGTTGTAATATGTTCCCAGTTTTTCAATAGGGAAAAATTAAAAGAAAAAGTTTGGGATTTGAGTGGTACAATTTTTGTAGCCCTATGCCCATTTTTATTGTCGTAAAGAAAGAAGGAAGAAAGGAGGGAAGGGGATAAGAAGATAAATAGATAATAAGAGAGAGAGACATAAAGAATGGATAGAATTGAGATATATATATAGGGATGGGAGACGATATTATATGAATGGGAGAAGGGAATAAATGATAATACTTTACACTTACACAATACTGTACTCCTGCCAGTGTTTAAACTCTTGTGATAGTATAATAGTAAAATTGAATTATTTCCATAAATTACTTACTGAAAAGTCAAAACAACACAGCAAGAAAATAAAAAGCAATTAAAATGCTTACCAATTACGGCACAAACTACAATAACACTGAAGAAATAATTGTTCCTCCTTACAAATGATTCCTGTTTTTTTTTTATTATTTTTTATTTTACTTTACTTTTTTACAGTGGTATTTTTTACTGTTGATTTCCTTTTTTCAATGTATTTATCCAAAGATAAAGTGATACATAGATACATAGATAGATAGATAGATAGATAGATAGATACCACATGCATTTGCCATGGTATCATTTTGATAAGCTTACACATGTCACAACATTTATTTCCATCCAGGGTTGCATTATTTTTCGCCCAAATTTTGTAGTGATAATAGATGGTGTAAAGTCTTCTCCAGAACAGCCCATAGATTCTCAATAGGGTTAATGTTTGGACTCTGTGGTGGCCAATACAGGTATGATAATGATGTCTTATGTTCCATGAACCAATCTTTCACAATCTGAGCCTAATGAATCCTGGCATTGCCATATGCCCGTGCCATTGAAATATGCCCGTGCCATTAGGGAAGACAAAATCCATTAATGGAATAAACTGATCAATCAGTATGTTCAGGGAGCCAGCTGACCTTTTTTTAGGGCACCATAAATCGTAACACTGACCCCACAGGCACCCCAGATCATAACACTGCTCCCATAGGCACCACAGAGCATATTGCTGATCCCATAGGTACCACAGATCATAACACTGACCCTAGAAGCACTCCAGATCATAACACTGCTCCTATAGGCACCCCGGATCATAACAATGACCTCACAGGTACTCATATCATAACACTGCCCCCACAGGCACCCCAGATCATAACACTGCCCCCACAGGCACCCCAGATCATAACACTGCCCCCACAGGCACCCCAGATCATAACACTGCTCCTATAGGCACCCGGGATCATAACAATGACCTCAGAGGTACTCAGATTATAACACTGCACCTGCAGGCACTCCAGATGATAACACTGCTCCTATAGGCACCCCAGATCATAACAATGACCTCACAGGTACTCAGATTATTACACTGCACCTGCAGGCACTCCAGATGATAACACTGCCCCCCACAGGCACCCCAGATAATACCACTTCTCCCCAGGCCCCTTTCAGATCATATTGATGACCCGACAGGCACCCCAGATCATAACACGGCCCCTATAAGTACCTTAAAGCAAAACACCACCCCCACTGGCACCCCAAATTATACACTGCCCTCACAAGCACCCTAGATAAAAACACTGCTCCCACAGGCACCCCAGATCAAAAAAACAGGCTTAGGGACTGTGTTATGGCCAGGCAGTGTGGATAGACATAAAGATAAACAGAGATCAATGGATAGATAGTAAAAAAGAACAATAGACAGATAAACAGTGGATAGATTCAGCGCACACACAGATGACAACTTGTACCTACTCGCCATCACATATAATATAGGAATGGGTTTTGATATTATTAGTTCATTCCATACAGAAATAGAAAATCTCCCTCACACATAATTCAGTCTCATTTACCCCAGCAGAACAATTTCTGCTCTGTTTTAAATTTAGCCAAGCACTCTCTGAAAGGGGCACAGATGAATTTTGACAGACTAATCTCTTCCATAATAGCATTAGACACGCCAAATTAATTTCCACACAAGTCAGACCCCAAGTGATCAACAATGCAATGCAGCACCTCTGACCCGCTCTTAATTAACTGTGTGTACAGTTCTGTATCAGGAATCACAGAGACCGCGTCAGTGAGTGCCATTCTCCTTAAATTATCCTGATCGTGTATCTCTTGTAGAAGACGCTTATGAAAAACACGTTTCCATGCTTCTCAAAACTCATTTATAATCTGATCGGTAGTTTGGTACACTTGACTGCTGAAAATGTACTTTTTCTCTGGAATGTTAATGTTATTGCTTTTCCAATATAAATTACTGTATGAATATAAAGAAAATCAGGTGATCCGTTAAGCCCTTTTGTTATTGGAAGACTGATAGAAAATATTTTTTAGATCTTTCCTGTTGATGCTTCAAGGTCACCTCAACCGAGGGTCGAGTTAATGTGCAGTTAGATATATTGGTAATGTTTGACCTTCCTCAGGTGCCTGAATCTGTGAATGTAAATAGAGATGTGGCTGAATGTTCTTGTTTAAACAAGGGGGTGATGGCTTGGCCACACGAGGACAATAATGTTCTTTTTGGATTTGGGAGCAATAACAGAATTGCTTTTGTGAGCAATGAACAGAAAACCTTTCCCAAAAGGTTCAATCCAAGGGAAGCATAAGTTCCCTGCTCCAAAACTACAACACTCTTAATTGCAAGATCCAATGTAGATCCTTGTAATATATGCTACTGGGGTTATGTTGTACATATTTCCCCACTTCTAAGGTGGAGCCTACCTTGCAAGCAAGCATAATTCATCCTCGTTTGTTGCCCTAAAAGGTAGAATTGCTATTCAGATTTGGGCCAATGGCCCAAAATGATCCAAACTATTAACATTCAGTTTGGTTTTACTGGGTAATGTCTATATATGCTCACAATTTTTTGATTTTGGCAACTTATGATCTCACAATAAAAGCATTGGCTGTGTAAAAGGTTGTTAAGGTACAGAGAGGGATTTCGTTCCAATTGGTTATGCATGTGAGCCACTGACAGCTGCCAGCCAATGGTAACATTGCTCACTGTGTTCCTAAACAATGGACTCAAAGCTGATATTGCCAAACAGTGGTTTTAAGCCTTTTAATGTCTACAGCTAGCAGCATTTCATTATCATGGGCAGAACCACTAGCCATTAACAATACTGCACTCTTAACAGCACTGTGCACCTTAACAGTTACTTATAAATCTTTTGTGTTGCCAATCTAATTTGTGTTTGATTCCGTTTTTTAAAGGATCAGTGTTCAGTGTCATATTTAATCTCAGAAATAATTAGCAAGTTGACATCTAAATAAGGTTTTGTACACATGGTAAAAGAGAATGATGAGTGAATGGCTGTGCTCTCCTCCTTGACTTGTACATATATTGGTCTTGATTGCCAGATTATTTCCCAAGACAGGCAGGACTGTTAGTCTTGGATGATAATCATCCGACATATTTGTATATAGTCTAACTCGTAACCCTTTCATACGTCTTAAAACTCTTGAAATTACTGAGTATTTCTGAGTCACCCTCTATCCTTTCTTCCAGGTTAATGCTCAGCCTTGTTAGCCCATTTCCACTTGAACACAAGTAAAGTGGGAAAAGGTCAGTATCCCTATGTAAGCACCTAAACAGTCTTGTAAAAAAGGGCTCCTGCAGGTGAATGGAACAACTGAATTGGGGGGGGGGGGGGGGGAATTATCCTACCAAAAAAATGCATAACTGCTCTTAATGGGGAAAATTACAGATTCTATTCACAGCCACCTTTTGGGTTGCCACTTCTTTCCCTACACCAAAAATACACACATATCCCCATCCTGTTGGTCCCAAGTAGGGATGAGGGAGATTGCTTCTGACATTCTCGCGAAAATTTCCTTGAACTTCAGATGGGTCTGCAAAATTTCAGTGAACCAATTTTGCGAAAATCGAGGAAATCATTACAGGAGAATTCTCAGGGCTGCATTCATTCTTGCAGCCCTGGGAATATTCCTGTTTGTGATTTCCAGCACTAGAAGTTAATTAACCTCTATTGCCCAGGGATTGCAGTGGAACTGAGAAACTCCATTGAGAGTTCACCTGCAGTTCCACTGCGATCCCTGGGCACTAGAGGTTAATTAACCTTTCGTGCCCCAGGATCGTAGTGGATTCTCAGGGCTGCATTCGTTCATGCAGCCCTGGAAATCCTCCTGTTTGGGATCCCCGGACACTAGAGGTTACTTAAGTTCCAGTATCCCGGGATCGCAGTGGATTCTCAGGGCTTCATTCATTTATGCGGCCCTGGGAATCCTGTGTGCATTCTCTGGCACTAGAGGTTAAATGGGGACAAGTCTCCATATTCAGAACCTCTAGTACTCACTGATTGGCTAAGGAAAGCTTTCCTCAGCCAATTAGAGAGCGCTAGGGGTTTTTAATGGGGAGACTTGTCCCCATTTACCTCTAGTGCCGTGGATCGCTCACTGAGTTGATCTATAAATGCAGCCAACGCTGCATTCATTGATCAGCACAGCCTGCAATTTTTTTTTAAATTAAAATTTTAACTCGATTGGCGAATTTACACCAGGCCATTCTCGCTTACAATTTCGGTAAGCGAGAACAACCAAATTTGCTGCGGGATTGAGTTTTAAAAACTTGCTCACTAATCTCTAGTCCCAAGCCTTCTCTCTTCTTTTATGGTTACTTCTTCAGGTGCCCATGATGCTGCCTGTGTGAGTTGCACACTTGATATTGGCTGCATAGGAGTGGGGTTCTTCCAGGATCTAGAAGAGAGTCTGCAGTTATGTCATCAAAGAAAGAGCCAATGAAAATGGGGACAGTGAAGGAAACAGATGGCAGGCATAGGCATGTATAGAGATGCTTCATAAGAAAAAAGGACTTTAAGCCAATTACATATCTGAGATAAGGAAACCACCAAAACAAGTAAAAAAAGGAATGATCAAAATCTAAGACACCAAGCAAAATAAAAATATGAAAGTCATTTCACTCTCAAACACATGGACCTTTGAAGATTCACCTACAGTACCTTCACCTCACATTTTCTAAATGTCAAATTCATTTTATAAATGCCCAAAATGTTCTCTTTAAGGTGACCAAAAGCAACCATCTCCACTTTGACAACCTATCCATTGGATCAAGCCCACCTCTTAAGGAAATACTCAAGAGAGCTGACCTTCAAGCAAAGTAAATTGAGATGAAGCAACTAATTGCTAATTGTTATTGTAGTTCCTAACCTGATCTATAACGCTGAAAGTCAAACAGAGGCCTCTGGAGAGTAACCTGATTCGGCAGCTAGTCTTTGAGGTTGTAGAGACTTACACTGAGTAACAGCTGAAAGCCTTCATGGTTGTTACAATAATTAGCACCATTATGTTTGATAAACTCTTTAGCGACTCAAAAGTAAGTAAATTGCTGCTTTACAATTATTTATGGCAAATGGAAAGATTTGTTTTCGTGGCGCATTAAAAATGACATGGCTGGGAATGTTTCCTATCCATTTTCACTGTGGAGTGAATTGTGACAATGCGGGCATGGTAATCAGATTTAAATTTGTCGAGCCGCATATTAGATGGGAACATAAAATATGTTGTAGTGATAGAAATGATATAGAGGACTTGAGATATGTAAATCGGGTGCAATGAATACGGCAGCCTTGTTCTCTGCTGATTTGTAGGCATGTTGCATTGAATAGGAGATGCACCACTTAGGTCAAGCGCTAGTCCTTGGACGTTGGTGTATGCCCCATTGTCAGCTGCATAGTGCAATGGATGGAAGATATAATACAACAAGGAAAAGAATGGAATTATATCATTTCTAATTGAAGGAAACTAAGTGAACTATATAGTAAATTACATCCTTTGTTTAATAATACCAACATAATACCATACACAATTTATGTGTATGCAAGGGCAAATTTTTAGTTCTGGATAATGCAGAAAGAATGAGTTTAATTTGCTGTCTGTACCATTGGGGAAATGTACCCCTGTATTAGAATTGGTGACTGTCGCCAAGGGCAGGATTGGACTTACTGCAGGATTGAGCGATCCAACGCAGCTCCCTGCGACTGGCACCTTGCCAGTTGCTCGGTCACTTGCACCAGCGAGAGGTAGCAGTTCCCTGGCTTGAGAAGCCATAGCCAAACACAGAAAGATAACATTTTAAGTTGTCGTCCAAGGTTCCAATCTCAGAAGGACACTGTGCATGGAGTTTGTATGTTCACCCTGTGGCAGAGGTATAGATTTTCCTCTGGGCCCTCCAGTTTCCTTCCCCTTCTTAAAGACATATTCAAAGGTTAACTGGATTTTCCCTAAATTGGACTACTCTATTAACCTATGACTATGGTAGAGATGTTAGGTTGTAAGCACCTCTTAAGCACACTTAGGCTAGGTTCAGACCTGACTGAGGACTACTTATTGCAGCCCCATGGAGAACAAACGAGGCAGCAGTAAGCAGTTGAGTACCACTCGCAGCTGCATCCTGTCAAATCAGCAAATTGAAGAGAGAGAGAAAGAGAAGAAGATCTTTTTTTAAATGTAATTGTATGGGGCAAGTACAGTATTAAGAAAAGGTACATGGTATTTTTAGGTTTGCCATTGAAGGCAGATTGAAAGCTGGTATGCTTATAATAAGACTGCAATGCAATTTGCATGCAATCATGGTTGGCAAAGTGATCACATGATGGAAAGCCACTCTAATGGGTTTTTAATTATTGGGGTGAATAGGAGCTATCAGGGGAACTTAATTTGACAGGAAGCAGCCATGCACAGTGTTGGCATTTACAATGGGGGTCATGTAGGGAAATATTATTATGTATATTGCCGCTGGAAAGAGTGAATGTATAATGTTTTATTCCAGCACAATCCGACACTTAGACCAGCCTCTCCTTTATTGATGTGCATATTTCCAGTGTAGACATGCTTAAAAGGATGGCTCCACATCTGTGCAATATAGCACACCACATGGTAACAAGATCAAGTGTAAGAGCATGCATGACTAGGGAAATGCTTCCTTTAGCTTGCAGCAGACCAATGCCATCATCTCTGCACTGGAGCTCAATGGTTGTTTTTTTTTGATAAAGCAGGACCTTTTTTGTTTTATATTGTACATTTATTTTTAAAAGGAAATCTTGCATTGGTATTAAAATGTCAAGTTCAACATGACCATCCAAAGGTGAACAGAATATTCCAGATGGTTTCTCAGTAGAGTTCGATATTATTGCCTGATTGTGCCAACAGTACCTGGGCCCATACAAGTGTATGCTGTTGTCCCTGTTCACTGTATACAGGATCAGAGCAGCAATATATGATAATAACCTTGTATCATATCACAAAATCTCCTTCTTTCCTGTCTGCTGAGAACCTCAGCTGTTCCTGTTCCCCTGTACTGTAATCACTTTTGGCTCACAAAAACATATTTTCCTGAATGCCACTTGTACCTGCAGCGTAGGCAGTTAGACTTTTAGCAACAGAAAAAAAACATCCTTGTGTTTTAATTTTATGGAACAAAAACATATTTCACACCCTTTATTATGCCATGAAACGATATACAGTTAATGAGAGTGCATTTAATTGAGATGACAGCTTCCAACACATGGATATGCTTTATTCCAACCGACATTAACATGCAGCCTCGGCGCTGCTGTATAAAAATAGCTCGTCATTCAGATCTCAATAAAAGGAAAGAAATACATTTAATTATTGTACCTTGTAATGCCGCAGAAACAATCCAGCTATTGTGTTTCATAGTCAAATGTGCTCATTTATTTTTGTTTGCTGTAATATCCAGAGAAGACACTGACTGGCAGAGGCACAAAACACATTTCTGGGATGTTAGACTAGATGTATCACTTTCATAAAAAGGATACAGCCGCAAGTATAGAATAATATTAGTACCTATGTATTGATATCTATCTACCCATCCATCCACAGTATCTGTCTATTGAGGTCTATGTATCAATCTGTTGTATCAATCTATTATTATTAAACAGGATTTATATAGCGCCAACATAATACGCCGCGCTGTACATTAAATACATGATAGACAGACACAGACAGTGACACAGGAGGAGGAGAGGACCCTGCCCAGAAGAGCTTACAATCTATTGATATCTTTCTGTCTATCTTTTTATCTGTCTATCATCTGTCTGTCCATCTACAAATCTATATGAAGCATTGTGACATTATTTTTTAACATGTTATTGTTTTGTTTTTTGATTTTCATGCTGGACTTTTGACTTTTCATATGTAATTTAGGAAGGTAATTTAATGTTACTCTGTACGTTTGTAGGATTGTATCTGTCTCTTCTCTCTTCTTGCCATCACTTTTCTGCTCTCCTCTCATTCTATACACTTATGCTCTCTTCTCCTATGTTCTTTTCTCTTCTTCTTTCTTCTCTTCTCTCTCTCTCCTATTCATATATTAATACCCCCCCATATATGTCTGTTATACACTCTCCTCTTTCTTTTATATTCTATATTTCTAACATTCTATATATATCTATCTATCTCATATCTATCTACCTTTTATCTATCTATCTATCTATCTATCTATCTATCTATCTATCTATCCATCCATCTATCTATCTATCTATCTATCTATCTATCTATCTATCTATCTATCTATCTATCTATCCATCCATCTATCTATCTATCTATCTATCTATCTATCTATCTATCCCTCTATCTATCTCCTATCTATCATCTATCTATCTATCTATCTATCTATCTATCTATCTATCTTATATCTATCTATCTATCTATCTTCTATCTATCTATCTATCTATCTAT
>NC_092865.1:12736951-12779241 GCF_032062135.1 Pyxicephalus adspersus
TCTATCTATCTATCTATCTATCTATCATCTATCTATCTATCTATCTTCCTCTGGCTCCTCATCTCATAGTCCTTACATGATCAGACTGTGGAATGTTATGAAAATACCACAATTAGGAATGCTTCTTTGGAGAGATACTGCTCTATTCACCATCGGGGGAGGCTGGGACTTGGTTGGCACAAATGTATTCAGCCTGATGCATTGTTTAAATAACACAACTCATTTTCATGCTGACTGCTACATAAGTGCAGAGCTGCAAGTCACATTACAAGGCAGATAACATTTTACTCGGAGAAAGCTTACCTTGCGTCGTTAATGGTAATTTCTGCTGAATTTAGACTTTATAACCTCTAATGCTTCAAAACTGCCCCTAAAAGATTCCATCAGCGTGATTTACATATCCTTCAAGCCCGGTGGGGCAGCAGCTTTGAATACATTTTATGGTACCCAGGATTCAGGTGTTTAAACAAGGAAAAAAAATAGAAATTTACATAAAATATTCCCTTTTGCCTCTAACTCATAAAACCACATTATAATCACTACCAGACTGGTTTTGTGTAGCAATCTATTTCAGGAAAAGTTTTTAGACTTTGTGGTGTATCCCCCAAGCTATCATACACAATAATTGTAAGTAGAGCACATCAGAGGAGCCACTGAAGCAATGATATTGCATTAAATGATACTCTTTTGTACAGTTTAGAAGGAATTATTTTGTAAACTCCCATGATCATTTTTTACCAGACCTTTTACAATTAATAAGCAATTGGCCCCATGATTAAAGCTCCCTAAAACGGTTTCATGTTGTATCTGTAGGCCTAAGCGAAACATTTCTGACAAACTTGCTTTTGTTGATAAAACTAGTTAACCAAATACAAAAAAATTTAAATATTTTTCCTTACTATGCTTACCAAAAACTATGTGCATTTTTTTTATTTTTGGGACATGTCTCTACATTTCTATTCAGGCCTCAAAAAAATTTAATGGTGAAACTTTTTTAGGGGCTTTGCAATCATTTCATAATCTTCGTCATTTTGTTATTTCATTTATCTTTTATTTACAAAAAGCGTTTTTATTTAGGGGGATGTTCCAATATATTCCCTTTTTAACCACCAGCACATTCATATTACAAATACATTTAAAAAGAGCTTAAAAATTCATCCACATGATTTTTTTAAATGGCTAGGTTCAGATCTTAGGATCAAGAGATCCCTAACAGTTTATTTGCTACTCAGTGCCGGTTCATAAAAAAACAGCGTCTGCAAATTTGACGGAAGGGGCAGCAATAAGTGGTACTGTACCCCATCTGCTCCTATTCATTCTCTATGGGGAAACCCGGGTATTCACTACATGTAGCGTCTTCCCCAAGGAAGACGTTCACTGGCACGAGGAAGCTGTAACTGCACCTTGACCTTACCACTGGTCTAAACAGTCTAACTCTATAGTATTGTAATAAAAAATGTATTACCTACAATATTTTTACCTACAAATTTGCACATTTTTCACATTGGATGCAATTAATAAAAGTATGAATCCATTGGTAATCACAATCCATACATTTTTCTAAGTAAATCCAATGAGCCTAATTTAATAAAGATACTGGAGAAAATACACTTTAATCAGTAAAGCTGGATGATTAGGAAAACCTGGAATGGATCTGGTCCAGGACTGAAAACATTTGTTAACAAATATCTAAAGACTTTTAAAAAATCCATTCCAGGTTTGCAGAATCACTCTTCACTGATGAAAGTGTATCCTCTCCATTCTTGGAGAGCGTTAATAAACCAGCCCCAATGTGACAAATGTAATATTTGTAGATCAAATTTGGGTAAATCTTGGAAACGTTTATAGATAGAGTTATAATAAACCTCTAAATATTTTGCATCACTTTCTGATAATACAGCTAGCCCGAGCATTAAAATTAAAACACAATCCTATTTAACTCTCCTTCCTCTCCCTAGGACAGTTTTTTTTTTTGTGTTGTTACCGTGGTTAATAATTTATCCAGACGTAGTCTATGAGCACATAAAGAATGTGGATATAAATAGTGTTACGTCCCTTGATAAAATCAGTATGTTTTCACATTTTAAATTTCCAAGCCTCTATCAGATAATTCAATATCCGAAGAAGCCGAGGAATGTCATATAAAAATTTGATAAATTACTTTGTGCCTGTAAATGAGAAAATAGACTTGTAAATTGGGAAGTGAACCATTCTGGCAAAGACGAATTTGATCTTAATGTGTAAACACTTGAGTTAATGGCGAAGATCTCTCCGAGAAGCCGAGCAACGCAGGGAGGGTGAACGAGAGGTTATGGGATCTCTTCAATATTTAACTTTGAACATACTTATTGCCTTTAATTAGACAGATTACCTGTTATGCATGGTGTGAGGTACCAAGCAGTTTTAAACTGTCTTGTCCTCAAGGCAAATGGAAGGAAAGTCACATAGAATTAGAGTCTTCGCTGAATGAGAATGGAAGTCTTATTAAGGACAAGACAAAATTAAGCCTTCTTTTTTACCAGCAAGGCATGGTATAAATTTAAACTTAACTAGCTACAGAGAAGTTTGTGAAATATTTAACAAATGCGTTTTAAAGGATGAGGGTGACCTATTTTTTTTTTTAGTCTGTGTTGTACAGGAATTTTAGTAAGGATTGCAATGAAGGTGGAATCAGTAGAAATGGTTGGATAAAAGTAAATGAAAACAGTGACAAGGGTGTAATATGTTGGCGTTATATAAACACAACATAATAATACAAATAATAAAACAATTGAGAAAGTGCAAAACCCACCTGGCTCTTTCATAGCTGCAGTGAAAAACTGCTAGGAAGGCCTTTGCCAGGTGAGTAACAAATGTCTTCTGTGCACTCGGGATTAGCTGATCACACCTCTGATATACATTTTTGTGCGTGGCTACACTTAAGCAGAAAAAGCAACGGCGTGCTAAAAGAGACTTGTAACTTTCTGGACCAGCCATGTGCACAACATGATGAACAGCCATGTGCACAACATGATTTCCACCCACTCCTGATCAATTAAACATTATCAGTTGGGACAATGGTTGAGCCTAAGGCAGAGAACTGTGGTCAGCTACGGGCTAGAAACGGTCCTAAGGATGTTCAAAAAGCGTAAACCTTTAAAGCTGACCCATTACCACAATTTTTATTTTATATAAAGAAGTAAATAACCCTTTTATATAAAGTAAAAATGTGCATTTTTTTCCTTAAATGCCCTTTTTTTAAAAAAAAAGGCTAAGCTCCTCCTGTTCTGTCTTTACCGCTGTAAGACTGAATGAGAGAACAGAGCCTGGGATACTTGACATATCCCATGGTGTTCCAGGGTTTGTGAAGCATTGAAAGAAATAAAGCTGATCTCAAGCATACACAGTGAAATCAGCACTCTTTAATTTTACATTTACAGTAGTCTATATCACCTAATTTCACGCCTGCAGAGTGCAAGATCGGGTGATCTAGGCAAAAGAAGAAAGAAGATGGCGGCACGTGGACATTCCTCCGCACCAGGAGGAAGTAAGAAACCAGGACAGTGGAGGACCATAAATCCAAGACAGCTCTGGAGGGATCGAGTGATTTGCAGAAGAAAATTAAGGTGTGATTTTTTATTTTAAGGAAATTTTCACTTTAAAGTGGACCTAAACTCAAAAAGCCAGGATTTGTAAAGTTGGAATAGGCATCTAACAATGCTAAAGCAGAACTTGCTTAAAAAAAATAAATCATCTACCTATACTTATATAAAGCCCTCGATCAATGTACATACCTTGCCCAGCGAATTCTGCTCTGTCTTGGCTTCTAAGTTCCTTCCAGGACTCACTGTTATTTCGCCTGCCTCCTTCTTCTTTATTCTTTCCTCCGAGTTCTTGATGAAGTCTCCCGTTCTCATTTCATAATAAGTCTGCTTTAATTATGTCACAGCAATACCCTGATAACATTTAGTCTTGAATTCCTTTTGAAAAGGAGAAGTGCACTTGTTGTGTATCAGATCTGTATATGTACAAATAAAATGAATGTAATGTGTGGAAAAAGATTTGGTCATTTCAATACTAACTTGCTGGAGGGAAATCTGCACGGCAGGCATCTCCCTGCTTCCGCTTCATTCATTCTGTAAATCTGCATTTCTTCCACTGATTCTTATATATTCCCATACCGGGTATTAAATCACCAGTCATTAGGGGGCAACTGTGAAATGAGAAAAGTCAGTAATTGGGAAAATATTAGCTATAGGAGACTACAGGCAAAACTGTTGACTAGCACCATGCAATTTGCTTGTGTTTTGGGTACACTGTCTAGAGTTTAGTTCTTCTTTATTACATATTGGTCTTGATTTATTAAAGCTTGTCAAGACTGGAGAGGATAGACTGTCAATAGAGAACATGAGTTATCCAGCAAACCTGAAAGGGATCTGGTCCGGGATTTAAAACATTTGCCAACAAATAGAAAATGGCTTTTAAATAATTCATTGCAGGTTTTCTAGGTCACCCTTGTTCACCCATGAAAGTCTTCTCCAGCCTTGAAGAGCCCAATCAGGCCCAATGAAGGTGAATTTAGGCTGAGAAGTTACAGTCATCCATAGTGCTTCTTAGTAATATAATACATTTCACAACCTCTTATTGATCAATTTTAATAGAAATCCAATTTTTAGGGTATCCCCTATCCCTCTATACTTTATTCCCTAACACTAACCCCAGCTATTGACCTGCCCTTGAATTTAACTCTTGAAGTACACTGAGAGCCAAAATGTGACAGGTGGTTGAAGTGCTCATGAAGCACTTGTTTAACCTTAGCTAATCTAGTGGCAACCCTTTACCCAACCCTAGCTTGACCTAAGGACAGGAACTTACCCTTTAGATGAATAAAAATGCCTTCTCATTCATTGGTTTAGTATCCCCCTGATAAGAAATTAATATTCTGAATAGTTGATATTGGAGTGGTCTTTTGTCAAAGTTAGGTGATCCCAACCCCTTGGCTTTAGGCACCAGTCTACCTTGGTTTTCCAAGTTTTAATGATAATAGAGAAAATTAAAAATAATTCAGTTTGGCCGCATGTTTCCCATATTTTAACTGTTTTGTTTAGCACCAAAGAACAACACATTATGTTCTCCACACATAAGTGATGCTGTCACTATTTTCCATCTGACTGCTCCAGAGTTATGAAAAAAATGCAGCTTAGCTCTTTTTGGTTTTCCTCCAGAGACCATGTGATCTGACACTGTCATGACCCAATCTCAAGTGACATATTAATACAGGGATCTATGAGCCCTCGCTTTACCTGAAAGTGTCTATGAGACCGTTCCATTCACCAGGGAAGCCCAGATGACAAGATAAATGGGAATATATATTTTATCCAGATGTTAAGATGCATTACATAGTCTATTTATACTTAAACCATGTTGGAACTGACATTGTGTGACATTTTGAAATATATCTGCTTGCGCATCGAAGAATTTGTGTACACGCTGCAGCTATGTTTTTGCTGACACAAAATTGTGTAGAAAAAGTTTTGACTGCCATTTTGTTTTACTACTTTGGGAGGCTTAAAGGGGGTGCATACACCTATAATACAATCAGCTCAATGTTGAAGTATGAGAATATATTTTTATTTAGCTTATTAGTGTCCATTTCATTGCTAGAGGTACTAACCTATTATTAGTAAAGTTACTTTTTTCTTACAAACTAAGATTTATCAGGGGATGACAATAAAGGATGGCTCAAGTGATGGTCTCCAAGGGTAGGTGCAACTGACCCCAATGTAATTTAGAAGAAAGAAACGTATGATGCAAAGGTCAAAGGATATTTGACATAATCTACCTCACTGTTGCCTTGAAAAAGGATTAAAGTGCGTGGATTGGGTCATGACTAGTGTTGGTGTTCGAATTCGGGTTGTCCTTATATTTGACCCGAATATGGCTGTTCTAATTCGGATATACGTGACTCCAGTCACTAGAAGTTAAATGAGGACATGTCTCCCCATTCATCACCGCTAGTGCTCTGTGATTGGCTGAAGAAAGGTAAACCCTGATGACAGCTCAAGCGTCATCAGGATTTTCCCTGCCCCAGCCAATCACAGAGCATGAGAGGTGAATGAATGGGGAGACTTGTCCCCAATAACCTCTAGTGGTGGGGACAGTGTATGACCTGCGGCTCTAGAGGTTAAGAAATTTTCTCAATATTCCGATAGTTACGCGAAATCGGTTAGTCGAAATTTCGTGCAACCATCAGAAGCTCTGCTCCCCTGATTGCTCTTGCAGTTCTACACAGTCCCGAAAAATAACCCTAATTTTCCCCTATTGACTTTAATGACGTTCAAACTCAACGTTCGATCACCCAAACAATATCCCCCTATTCGATCAAATAGCTGTTGAATCTACTAGTGAGATATTCGACCAACACTAGTCATGAGTAATTGCATTGCTGCAGATTTGCAGCTGTTTATTTGGGATCCAGGCCCTGTAGTCTTTCGGAAGCAATAAGTGATCCAGGCACTCCACCTTTTTTCCAGGCCAGGAACTGAGATTTGATCTGGAGAACCTTACCAATTTTTAGAAAAAAGGCACCTGTGCTTGAAACTGGGGGAGTTGGAACCTGAGGCCAGGCTGTTCAGGTGGACAGGCCATGTGCTGGAAGAGCCCAAGAGGTCTCCCAAAGTTTAGAACTGTGGGACCAAAGTTCACTTTTTTTGGTGTTTTGGTTGAGATGGCCAAATACTCTAATTACAGAAAAAGAGGAATACAAACATGGCAGTGCCAGAAGGGATTGTTTTTCCTGGTAAGTGCAGATTATATGTATATGTGCACATTATAATCTACGTGTGTGTGTGGCAGGGGGATAGTGCAAAATTGCTCATTTTCGTTTGGTGGTTAATTCTTTTAAACACCCAACATGATGACTGTTAAAGTGCATTTTTAACACACTGCAAATATGTAAAAGGGCCCCTAATTCCAAATTCATCCTATTTTCACTTCCTCCGTCTACTTCCAGAGGGCCAAAGTCTAAAATTATCCCAGAAGTTTCCTCAAATCTGCTAAAATTTTAAGAAGGTAAAAAAATCCTTATTTCCATCATTCATAGTCTACAGATCATACAAGAGAATGGACAAATCTTCCATCTCCTCTTTTTACCCTATGCACTTTTTTTGTCCCACGTTGACTCACAATTGCATAAAAAAAGTTAAAAAAATGATCAAACCTTGTAAATATTTATGTAAATATTTAATGTTGTTTAGGTAAATATTTAGGTTGTCCCCTTTATCCTGCTTTCCTATTCCCTGGCCATTATTGTCATTATGGAAAGGCCCATGTAGATGTTTTTATTCCCGCCAGTTTTTATTAAAGGCATTCAAACCTTTGTTTGTATTTTTTTCTTTTCTTCCCCGCTGAGCCTGCCTTGCATTGTTTTACATGTCATATATTACTGTTTATTTAAATCATTCAAACTTAATGCATTCACTTTAGAATATACACTCTGATACAAATGCTACTTATCACATGAATTGCGGAATTCCTGCTGAATATTTTGTGCAGATCTGCAATGACCCTTTTAAAATGAGGTTTATATGTCTCTGTTCTTTCAAATAGCTGAGATGCTTAGAATCCTAAATTAGTCTTTTACTGCCTTTTCACCATAAGTTTTATATCGATATATATTATATTGTATACCTTCTCTCATTATGTTTTTAAATGGCTTCTCCATGTAAACTTGTTACATAGTTAATTGGTTGAAAAAACACACAATAACCATCAAGTACTTAGGGTTTTTTTCTCACTAATTCACCGTGTTAAAGCACATGTTTCTATGCCGAAATGTGTGCATTAATGCATTGTATAGCTATGTACAACACATAAATTAGCTGCAATGGGCTGAAATTCATTTTTAATGGCACCCCAAATTTATATTGACATTGCATTCTGTATGTGCAATTTTAAAGGTGCAGCATGGCCAATTGGCCATGTGTTGGGCAGCCCACTGAAATAATTGTCGAAACACATGCATCTATTCTGCCCTCTTCTTTACCCCCCATATTCAGAATATTCAAAAAACCACCCCTTCCTGTCCCCAGAGACCACCAAACTCCTTGTACATGCTCTTAACATCTCTCGTCTGGACTACTGTAACCTCCTCCTCTCTGGTACTCCACTAACCCGACTCTCTCCTCTACAATCAATTATGAATGCTGCAGCCAGACTTCCAACCCTCCTACCCACCACCTAACCGATACACAGCCTTCTCACCATTTTTCTCCTGCTGCCTCTCTTTGTAGTTCTCTACATTGGATTCTATTTCAGGATTTTTCAGGAGTTTGAATAAAATTCAAAGTCCTGTGCTTTGCTTTCAAATGCCCCCACAACTCTTCTCCCACTTACCTTTCTGACCTGTTAAAAAAAATACTCCCCTAGCTGTTTTCGTCACTCCAATGACCTACAAATGACTTCCTCACACAGAATCTCCACAACATATTCCTAATTCCCTGTTAACAACACTATTATTCGGCCCGCCCCTCAGGCACCGTATCTTGGTGTCACCTTTGACTCTGCCCTCTCATTTACCCCTCATATTCAGAACATTTCCAGGTCTCGTCACTTTCACCTACACAATATCTCCAAAATTCCCCTACCTGTCCCCAGAGACCACCAAACTCCTTGTACACGCTCTTATCATGAATCGCCTGGACTACTGTAACCTCCTCCTCTCTGGTATTCCACTAACCCGACTCTCTCCTCTACAATCTATCATGAATGCTGCAGCCAGACTCATCCATCCTTCCCACCTCTCCTCTTCCGCTGCATCTCTTTGTAGTTCTCTTCATTGGCTTCCGTTTCACCCTAAAATAAAATTCAAGCTCCTGTGCTTTGCCTTCAAATCCTTTCACAGTTCTTGTCCCACTTACATTTCTGACCTGGTAAAAAAAATCCTCCTCCTCTCTGCTCCTCCAATGACCTACAACTGACTTCCTCACTCATAACCTCATCACACGCACGGCTCCAAGACTTTTCTAGAGCTACCCCAACTATCTGGAATGGTCTTCCTCGTCCTGCTCGGCTTGCTCCTACTTTCTGCTCATTTAAAAGAGCACTCAAAACCCATTTTTTCACACTTGCCTACCCATTTCTTCTGTCTCATAAACCCTTGTTACTTACCCACCATTCCATATTCCCTTCCTATTGTGTGCTACTTTTGCCACCTGTTAGATAGTAAGCTCTTTTTGGCCAGGTTCTCATCTCCTCCTGTGTCACTCTCTATTTGTCTGTCATTTGCAACCACTATTTCATGCACAGCACTGTGTAATATGTTGGCGCTATATAAATACTGCTTATTAATAATAATATTAATAATAATGCATCGGCACATTACATTCATCCATGTTACCCTCATCTCCTTTTTAAGGAACAGTGGGTTGGGGAAGAGGCCTTTGTCCCCTATCTTTGGTTACTTTTAGGTAGTAAGTCTTTGCCACATATGGCTTTAGAGCAGTGATGCCGAACCTTTTTTCATCTTGGGGCCGCTATTGACATTGGGATAAAACTTGCGGGCCGCAATGCAAACAAACAATAAAGATGTATGATTAAAACTAGAAAAGTTTGAATTTAAAATGATATTAAATTGAAATGTTTCTAGTTACCGCAACATACGTGCACCAAATAAAAAAGATGACAAATCAAGAATCTCTACAATGGATACTTCCAGAGAAATGCAATTCATGTGACAGATAGCCAAGGGGTACATGTTCTTACTACTACATCTTCAGGTCCCTACATCTCCCCGTTCCTGAGAAATTGAGGTTCACAGAAGGTAAGCGGCCAGATATATGAGACAGGGTAGCACAGTATGATAGGTATAGTTTTTCTTATCTTGTGATAGTGCTGCAAAAATAAAATTTTAAATAGAATTATTCACAAGACCCCATTTATCCTTCATTTTAATATGCCTACAGCTCCCCTTACAGGAGAAATTGGGATTCAAAGAACATAACATTTATATGTGACAGGGCACCGTGGTATGATAGGAGTAATAACATTTTAGTTGGGGGGTGGGTAGACACAAGAGTCCCCCACTTATCCTACATTTCACTTACTTTAGTGTTACTGAAAAATTAGGATTCACAGAAGGTAAGTGGCCAGCTATGTGTGACAGGGTAGCACGGTATGACAGGTATAGTTTTCGTATCTTGTGATGGCGCCATAGTGATGACATTTTAGGGAGAGTTAGCCACAAGAGACCTGCACTTGCAGTTACATTTCCCTTTTCCTACAGAGATATTGGGGTTCATAGAGAGTAAGGACATAGATATGTGTGACAGGGTAGCATGATATAATGGATATAACAAGGAAAGGGGGGTAAAAGGCATTTCTCACTGGCTCCCACATTTTCAGTTGCCAATATCCCTCTGTTCCAGAGAAATTGGGGTTCACAGAATGTAAGTGCCCAGCTATGTGTAACCGACAGCTCGCCTGCTGCTCAGTCCCACACACCGCAGCGTCTGCACATTTGTTTGCAAGCAGCAGTGAACGGTACTGAGTGTCTCCCCCGAGTCAGGGTTTCATGGCATGGGAAAGGGGTAACCACACGCAACCTTGAAGTTTTGTGAACCTCAAGGGCCATCACAGCACACAGACAATTGGCAGTACCCTAATGTTCATTGTCATGACAGTGACCTCCAGGGGGTCCCAGACATGAAAACCCAATTTGGGGACCCTGGTCTTTAAATAGCCCCTCTTTTATGTGAAAATATCCCTGCTTGTTGTTAGAATTTTATGCTTGTGACCCTGTATCTGGCAACGTGTTTTGTTTATTAGGCTTAAATTTGGTTTATTAGCAGCTTAGGGTCCTCTGTGTACCCTGTAAATTTTTCATTTCTATGACAAAAAGTGAAGGAGATATGAGGATTAATACATGGGTATAATGACAGCTGCATGAACACAGACACAGATCTCATGCTGCTGCTGGGATTATCTCACAGTACAAGTTGGGCGAGGAGCAGCTTCCTCTGTAGGCAGCAGATCTCATAGACAAACATAGCAGATGCAAGCTCCACATCCTGACAAGACAACAAGCAGAGCGAGCAGAGAGGGAATGAGGAGAGGGCCGGATCTGACAGCTATGTGGGCTGGATGTGGCCCGTGGGCCATAGGTTGGGCACCCTTGCTTTAGAGCATCATACAAGCATACAATTTAAATGTTTTTTTTTGTTGCCCTAAAAACTGATTTTTAAAAAGTCCAGAAAAGGAGACTTTATATTGTAAAGTGACATTACCAGTAGACATTATCTATTTTCCACAATAGGGAAAAAAACATTGTGGATTGAAACATGTGGATGTAAAGAGCTTCAGTTTTAGAAGACAGCTTTAAAAACATCTCCTATACCATTGTATAAACATAACTATAGTATATATATTTTAGTTTACTTTTGAAACTGCATATTAAAAACAGAACCATGCCTTAGAATTTAATAGGCTTGTTCCTGTAAGGAACTTACCCACCCTGCAAGCCCGCGGTGTCCCTGGAGTTCCCAGCCACAGAGGGGGACGCCACAGTAGCAGGCAGCATGGCCGAGGCTGCTGCCCTGCTCCCAGCTTGTCTGTCTCTACAGGCGGAGGGATCCGCCCTGGCCAAAGTACTGTTCAGCCAGGCAGCAGCCCTTGCATCCCTTTGGATGTGGTTCCTGCTCCCAGCACTCCTTTGCAAGTGCAAAGTAGTGCACGTCCTAGGGGTACTGTGGGAAGAGGTGCGCGTGTCACCATGCGTCCCTCTTGTACCCCCCGAGGGCGTGGCACTCGGCTGCCTCGCCCTAGGGCGGGACAGAGTTAGTTTGAATTCCCTGCGGCCAATCAGCTGCAGGGGATTTACTCAGTCTCCTATCAGACAGTGCCAGGTGGCGCAAGGTGATTGGTCATCCTGGCCATTTAAGGAGAGCCTGTCCATTACACCATTGCCCGCTATAGCCTCTGTTACCACAGTGTGCTTGGGTGTGTCTTTGTGTATGTTAAACTTTATCTGCTTGTCATCTCCTCAGTGACCTGGTCTGAAACTAACTCTGATTGAACTCTGCCAGCCCTGACCTCGGATTGTTATTGACCATTCTGCCTGCTGCCAGCCCTGACCTCGGATTGTTACTGACCTGCATTTGCCTTATCCTTCTGTACCTTGCTTGATTGAAATTAACCCTTGCTGTGCTGTTTTGAATAAACCTGATTCAAGGATATCTGGAGTTGGTTGTGGTTTGTGTGCCCAGGCGCATTACAGTTCCTGAGTAATTTTGAACATGTTTAAAAATTTAAAGAACCAATTTTTTTAACTTTGATTTTGGGAAAAAAACACAAACAAAAAATGCTTTCACAGGTCTCGCAGTTGCCCAGACCTCCCTAGCAATTTTGGTGACAATATTATTTTTATAGACTGTTAAATTAATTATAATACGGGGTAAAAAAAGAGAGCTGAAACAAAGAGAAGGTTGCAGACACAGCGCTGCCAGACATATTTATATGATGCTTTATATTCCAAGAATACCTTTTTCTGAAAAGGTTGTGTAAGGCCCTGGTCCAGTACCAGTGCTACACAGATGCCAATTCCCCCAATCTAACTCTATACCTATAACAAACCCCCCCCCCCACTCAGTCCCAAGAGGCTAATTGCACCATCTCAGCACATGGTTGCCCCTAGGACTTCTTTGCACAAAGGATGGCATATAGGAAAGAACCGATGGAGAACCTGGAGCCAACAAGAGCAGGACAGGGAACACAATAGGAGGTCAAACAGTCCAAGGTCAATAATCAAATATGCCTGAGAGTCCAACAGGATAAAATGAAACTGGGGATGCTATGAGCTGCAGAGAATTGGACAGATAGCTAATTGCTTGATCACCTTTTTTGCTGCAAGCAACACCATTTGGGGGAATAAATCAGGGCGCTCTAGACTCCGGTGGCTAACGACGTGGGATCACCGGCCAGATAAGCGTCTTCTAACAGGTTGTTGTAATAAATACTTAACTGTATGAAATAGGATTTAAATTTATATCTGCCTTTTCTACATTATTTTACATTGTTTTCCAAATAATTAATTTCCTAATATTTAATTTAATTAGGATCTCTCTTTGACTGTTGTGGATGCTCACTATGAAAAGTAAAAAAAAAAAAAGAATAACTTTGGTCCTTGAGGATATTTTTAGTGACAAAAAATATCTTTGAGTTTTTCTTTGAGAAACAAAAAAGATAATTTGTTAAGAAACCTTCTTGACAGGATGATAAAACATCCTTCTTTGTGCTTCCCCATTGTGTACAGCCCTACCAGTCACAAGAAAAGCTAGGTTTACTTTAAAATGTTCTCTATTAGATTTTAGAACTCTAGGAAATAAGATCTTATAATGGTACCTAATGGGACTGTGAAATAAAGTCAGCTACTCTCGGATGTCAACAAATGTTGAAATTAAAAGGAAATATGCCGAAAATTCTAAGATTACTGAAGCCGGTCTTCCCAGAGCCTGTCAGTTTTAAAAATCTGTTGGCGTCACCGGTGCCGTGCATAATTTTTGGTTTCCTGAAATTATTAGATATTATTATGACCTGTGACTTGAAGACGTGAGGATCAAGTGGTTACCACTTTCTTGCAGCCTGTTGGGCATATGGAAAATCTCTTGTACATCTCCTAAAAAGCGAGTAGGATATTAAACTGAGCAATTAGTTGACTGTAAAACTGCAATCTGATCCGCCAGCAGAGTATATTATGCTTCACAGAATCCATCACTTTTTTTGCTTCTCCTTAAAGTGAAAAGTAGGCCAGGAGTTCTATAAATGGCAAACATGTTCTCCCTTTGCAGATTATTGGAAACCCAACACAGCGAAATGAGCTTCTGGTTTTGAGGAAAGGCAATAATTAAGTTTAAGCTGCCGGTAGACCGACTCGTCCATTGTTATTTTTTCATTTCAAAGTTGAGTATATTAGATATTTGATATTTATTAGTGTTTGCTTTGTTTATGAAAATATCATTTACGATGTTTTATGAATTCATATTGTAAATATCTGGGTTTTTTTTTTTGGTCCTTTGCTTTGCAATTGCTGATTTCTAAAGCAGACCTATCTTTACATATTTTACATTATATAAAAGGGTTTGTTTTACATTTTTTGATTATTTTAAAGGAAGGAATCCTCCCCTTCTGTTTTCACCATCGCGTTAGTGAAGACTGAAGGGGAAACCTGCATCCTCCTTGCATGGAGGCTTCAAACTGCTTGAGATCAGCACTTTTATTTTACACTTTAAGTATGCCCCTGCTGTGCATGCCCAATTTCTCAAGCACGTGCAAAAGGGGCTTTCCTGAAATGGTAAAAAGTCTCGATCTCACACCTGCACGGTGTGAGTTTGGGTCACAAGAAGAAGGAAAAAAATGGTGTCGCCCAGTGTCCAGCCCATGCCACAAAGAAGAAGGAAGAAGTTACTGCACAGTGCAAACTGGCCCAGAGGGATCAACAGTTTTCCAGCAGTGCTAATTTTTTCCGGTTTAATGCACCAACATTTCAACATTTGACAGTAGACAACAGCGAGCTCAACTGCTCACAGACATTTTGCCCCTATTCATTCCCATGGGTAACTGTACTGCAAATTTCCTATTTGAACTTAAACCTTACTAATAATCTAAAATTTAGCTAAACTTTGTGAACCTGTTGACTTTAAAAAAGGGTTTATTTATTGCTTAACTCTATCAGAGAAAAAGCATACTTTGCATAGTAGGTGTCCTTCCCATCCTTGAAAAGTTTGTCTCAGTGATGGTAATTTTGTAATTCACTCCTTGAAAGGTGATATTTCATAGTTGCAAACTGCTATTTCCTATTATACAGACCAGTCACCACTGCTGCTTGAATATGCCTTCAGTGACTGGTAATGTACCTGACTACCCTCCAAGCTTCCTCCAGGCAGTTTTATTAACATTAATTAGCACAACAGAACCTTGACAATCTTTTACCTCCCTAAAACTTGCCCTGCAAACTTCTTCTAGACTAAAGGAATAGAGAACTGACACCCTTCTGACTGGTCTTGTCTTTCCGATTACAGAAATGGGGAGGTAGGTGAGTACCTAAAAAACAAATTGTGGAGTAATCAGGCAATATCAATATGCCCAATGTAACATTATTTTATAAAAGAAAAAGGTAACAAGATGACTACAATGAGCTACTTATGCTAACTCTTATTGTTAGGCAGTGCTACATGTCCTACATGGAAAAAATTTACTTTAATGCCCATCCCTCCTCCAGCAAATACTCACCTTTCCAGAAGTGAGCTTTGGAGTAATTGAGAGCTATCCAAGACAAGTTCCATCAGGACCAGCGTACAATGACATTATTTTCATAATTGGATACCGGTCTATGGGGGAAAAATGGGCTTCAAAACTAAATATTACTAAAGTACTATAAGGCTTTTCAGTTTTAAATATATGTTGCAATTAAGTAGTTGAGTAACTGAACTTTCAAGAGACATCATCTTGTGCTGTTTGCAAATTCCTCTAATTTACTATTACGTTAATTTTTTTTTTTACTATAAGTTTTTTTTTAAATATTGACAAAACAAAAGTTACTTTAATTCTCTAAAATCTAAACCTAAAAATACACCCTATTTAATGTACAGCACTGCTTATCATGTTGGCGCTATATATATACTGTTTATTATTATTAATTTTTATTTTTTTTACTTTTTGTTTTCCTTTCACTGTGCAGTTAGCTAGATCTAGTTCAAGGGATTTCTACAAACTTTTAGTTTGTGGTTGTGTCAATTTCTGGTCACCTCTTGAGCACCTATATTTATGGAGTAGGGTTCCCTGACAATAAAACTAGGAATGAGAAAACTGTGATTTATCCCAAATTTCAGCAAAAATCTCCAGATTTCAAGTGATCATTATTATTTGAAAAAAATGCCCATATAGGTACAAAAAAAGTAAAATAAAAATGTTAAGGTGGCAGTACGCAAAATATTTACTGAATTGAAAACACAAAACACAACTAAAAAGAACATTGAATAAATCAGAAATTGGGAAACAAAATACTAAATACACCCCCACAAAAAGTACAAACACACATTCTGTACATGAGGAAGACAAAACAAGAGAAAATTTGGATTTTAAGATAATTAAATATAGTAAGTAACTAATTTTCAAATAAACCAATCTAATCAATTTGGGTACACATTAATGTCCCCCCCCCAAAAAAAAAGGTGATTCAACCCTACTTTTTTTACGTATGTTCTTTGCTTTTTTGCCCTAAAAATAGAAACATTTATCTCCCAAAGACTTTAAATGCGGAGGGCCATGGACACCAAAACTGAGGAAAGGACTGGATGAAGCAAGCACTTTTTGATATACTCAAACGCTGACTGGACCTGATTTAATGAAGCTCTCGATAATAGTAGAAGATAAACTATCATAGGATAACCTGGGTGATCCAGAAAGCCTGTAACGGATTTCGTTTTCATCATTTGGTATAAGTTGGTAAATGTTTCCAGTCCTGGACCTGAACTATTCCAAGTTTGCTGGAATTCACACCCATGTTCACTCATGATAGTCTATCTTCTACAGTCTTGGAGAGGTTTAATAAATCAGGCCCAATGAGTGAATAGGAACCTGTACAAGACTGATGCTAAAACTGTAGTCCAGCTTTATGAAGACATTTCATTATTTAAAATGAATTCATTAAATATTGACCACTGTTTTTTCCAATATATCAATGCCATAAGAATTTTTATTTCAATATCTTTTTGGAAGCCAGCTTTAAATACATACAACGAATACAGTAAGCCAATGCACCTGCAGCATTAAACTAAGAAAGTTCCAGTTACAAGTTCTTGGGGAAATTCTTCTACAAGTTAGTAAAATTCATAACTTTTTCTGTGGCTGGAGAGCAAATTGGGGTAAGATTCCAACCTGACAACTCTGGATGTGCTGGAGAATTCTCTTCGACAACTTAGAAAGAAAGACTGTAAATCACGTTCACAAGGTGATTGATGTTTGTTTGCGGAATGCTTTCTAATGGTGTCAGGTAGGTGTGTGTTCCCGAGGCTTCAGAATTATTTTAGTGGAAGGCTCCCATCATTAAGGTTGATGATGTGCCTGCAACTAGGAAAGACAGAGGAATGCACAGAACAGCAAAGTGATTTGTATCCCTTTCTGTGCCAAAAACTTTCATCATCCATCGCTCTGACAGTTATGATTTGCTCAGGTTTTCTTCGGGGTGTTTGTAACAAAGCTTTGAATTTATTGTTTTGTGATTTGCATCTTTATTTCAACCATGTATAAAATCTGCGATGTTTAAAAGAAACACAATATTTTATATTTTATTCCTGTTTGGCAAGGAGTTGGGAAGAAAGGGGGGTGGACAAAAGGTTTTCGGGGCTTCTTTACCATCATGGACTTCTGCAACTGATTAATGGAATTATTAGGATTATTTGTTACCAGATTAAGGGGTTATCTGTTTGAGTCGAAGTAACTGAAAACATGAAATGAATAAATCAGTTACTTTTTTATGTCAGCATGAATAAATTCCTGACATATCTCAATACACAGCAACAGTATTATGTGAAAAGAAAAATATACCTTTCATTGGTACAACATTTAAGAATTTTGGTTAAGTAACTCAAATTTGCACAATTTTTTAAGGTCTATCTGAGAAGAGCATTCTCGTCCATTGGTGTCATTAATGATTACTGTAGACATCATTCCAATACTCTGCCCACTTCCAGTAATGTGTGTTTTATCTTCATTCTGTAAAGTTAGTATATGGTATGCCAGGTTATCCGGAAGCACCACATCTCATCACATAGGTATTTCTGAAGCAGCTAATAATGATATTGATATAGTGGATTTCTTTGGTTAAGATAGACGTAAGGGAACACTTTATTTTGGGTTTAGTACAAAATTCATGTAGCAATCACTAGAGTACATGCACATTTCTCATATTTGTTCCTTCAAATATTCTGCAAGTACAGAAAATTACATGAACACCTTGGTTCCTTTGGGCAATTCAATATATATTGCCCTTTTCTACCAAATTTGTATGGTGTGGGACAAAATAGTCTCCCAGGCAAATAGGAAATTCACAGCATTCCAGCTCACCACACACCCTGCCATTCAAGTTAAGGCCCTTGATAAAGTGGGGGCCCTGGCCAATCACCCAGTTTGTCCTACCTAAAAACACTAAAAATACCCCCAAAGCAGATGTGCAGATCAAGGAACCCTGTTATCCTTATTTACAGTGACACATAAGCTGTAAGTAGGACCCTTGTAGGGGTCAACTGAAGTAACCACTAAATTCAGTGTAAGATATGGAATACAAATAGACTGACACTCCTGAATACCCTTTATAGGGGGATTTCTCTTTTTGGCACTGGAGGTAACCAAGTTAGAATATATATATATATAGATACAGTTAGGTCTATAAATATTTGAACAGAGACAACTTTTTTCTAATTTTGGTTCTGTACATTACCACAGTTAATTTTAAATGAAGCAACTCAGGTGCAGTTGAACTGCAGACTTTCAGCTTTAATTCAATGGGTTTAACAAAAAGATTTCTGTACTCCTACCTCTCCAACTACTTTACCCCTTTGGTAACAAGGAGGTAAAGTGCAGGTCATATGTACCTGAATTTTAAAAAATAACTAATGCCAGGGGACCTTCCTGATGTCAGGGGCAAGGGGCTGCCCCATGTGTGCTAAAAACCGCTAAGTGTACTAAGTTACCCAATAAATTTAAGGGCTACAAGGCAATTGTTTGACTTTTTCAGAATAGAACTGAATGTCAGATGTGCAGAATGACTTTGAATTTCGTCAAAACCTTAACAGCAGCATTATCCTTTCTGTTCTTTACAAAATAGATGAAAAAGTAACAAAGACAAGTTTTTTTGCTGCACAAAGGGAATGTAATACTGCCACATTGAAAGGAGATAACATCTTATAATACAAGCACTAGCTGTAGAGGACACAACCATGCACTGTATCCCCTCCTATTTCTAATAAACTGAACACCCTGTACCCAATAGTAACCGCGAGACTCCTGCCCGTTTCATTTTAGGAGACATTTTTCGAGCATACAAACACCCTGGATCCAACACTAGCCAGGAAACTTCTACTTTGTTCATTTAAAGGATCATCCCATGAGCATATATCTCGCATAACACATCCCATGAGGAAGCCTAATGGCGAAATGCGTTGGGATATGAGATGCTATTATTGTTCTTGCTCTTGCACGATTTAGGGATTATAATGTCTAGCTAATCCCATGATAATTAAGGTCTGTCATCCCATGATAATCAATGGGAAAGATCTATAATGAATACACAGTGCCTATATTATAGGATGTTATCTCCTCTTTTAATGTGTCAATATTACTATCTCTGTGTGCCACAAAAAAACCCCAGTCTTTGTTACCTTTTCTTCTAAATATACAAATATGGGGTGGCCTGACCAAACCAATGAACGAGGTAGGATTATGGCCATTGCATTACTGTACAAAATAGAAAAGTTCTTGCTAAGACTGAGCTGCAGAAAATCGCTTAGCAAACACCCCTTTACTCCAAGGACAGCAGAGGGGAAAAATTGTTTTTATAGAGAAATATTGCCCATTACAAAAATTATATAGCTGGGAAAAAAAGACAAATTAAAACAACATACAAGATGTTTCATGCGTTACTCGATAATATTTGACAGCCAGCCTCCTTGGAGCTTGTTACTTCAAATTGAGCTGTCACCAAAATAACTGTGGCTCAATTTTTATTAAACAGTTAATCAGCAAGCTGTAAGTCCACAAAACTTAGATCAAGCAACTCTTCTACAGTGCAGAGCAGATCCTTTAGAATTAATGAGCAATAGCAAAATGGCCACCATGTCGCCCATAGCTAAAAAGTCAGGGATTTTGTAAATAAACACAGAAGATTGCATCTACTCACATCAAAAAAGTATTATAGGGTAAAGGAGGGAGTAGCTAGACATCATTAATTCTTACTAATATATTTTTTTAATAGCATACAGTTTCCTATTTCTTTTTTCTTACCCCGTTATCTCTGTTGTTTTCCAAGCTTTGATGGAAGCCCTCCCATTACAATCCTTTAAATGTTCATTAGTTTAATTTGTTATGGGTTTATAGACTTATTTATTGGGTATTACGGGATCAAAACATTGTTAGGTTACAGGGCTGCTCCTCTGTTCTTCACCGGCTACATATTCTCCAATTATTTTCTGTCTCCAGGCAGACTGATAAGATAGTCCTTCTGCATCTAGGAAAATAGCGATTTCAGTTCCTCCTCTTGTGCTTTATACTGATGGGAATGACTCATTGTTTTCCCAGTAGTTCCTAGGTATGTATTTGGTTGCAGCGTTATAACTTCTTGAAGGCTTTCGACTTTGCCAAAAAGAAAAAAAAAACTTGTTTGCGGCCCTGATGCTAATGTTGTATTTAAAGCTCTATTTTGCATGAGATCCAGTTTTTTAAGTGTTAGCAGAAATTTGTTTTAACTCTTGATCATGTTTTTGTACATTAAATGTTTTAGCTAATTAAACAACTTTTATTAGTGACTTTTAGCAACTATGATGAGAGTTAAACAATATGAAATATTAATATGTGATAGCAAGATTAATTTATGTAGAAAGATTGTTACAAACCAAAAGCCTATAGAAGACCAGATGATCTTTTTTCGGAAGCATCCAGTGTGTGCTCATACTCGTTGCTGGATGAAATAAAGAATTATCATCATACAGATGCCTTGTTGGCATACATGGGACATCACTGGACAGCTACTACTTATATCACTACTTATTACTATACAGATGCTAGAGAAGTATTAGTATGTTAAACCCTAGGAGAGACCCTTAAAATATAGGTCATGAATGTGATATAAAATTATCAGTCACCTATTAAGCATCTGATCAGTATATTATGGAACGCAGGAGGTTATTACCCC
This sequence comes from Pyxicephalus adspersus, assembly GCF_032062135.1. Lineage (NCBI taxonomy): Eukaryota > Metazoa > Chordata > Amphibia > Anura > Pyxicephalidae > Pyxicephalus > Pyxicephalus adspersus. The sequence continues at coordinate 12,757,890 of NC_092865.1, forward strand.
TTCTTGGTAATCCCTAAACCCAGTTGCTTGTCTTGTACATTCTCTGGGCAATACCTCCTTCGTTCCATTATGTACAAAGATTTTTTTTTATAGCACCACTAGATACCGGGAAAAGGGCCACTGCTTTTTGCTTGTGAGCATTACCGTGACCTGAAATGAATGTGAGAATCATGCAAAAACTAATGTAAATGCTTTAAACATGTAAATAAAGCAATTTGTTGCTCCAATTCCACCATTTCCATTCACATTTTGTCAGTAGGTTATAATTAATACAATAAAGTATCTTATTCAGATGAAGTGTCCCATCATCTACTTCTCCTATCTCATAAATATTTCTGGGTAAACATGCCCCCTTCCAGGCATAAGGAATGTGCACTTCCACTAGTTTTGCACTTCCAGAGAACATTTCTTGTTGTCTCTCTCCACCACCCAGCATTCTTACAATTAAACATTACTTTAGGTATACAATAAAATTGAAGGACTAGGACCTCTTACTTGTGTTATGTTTTCAACCTGCTCTCCCACCTTGACTCCTTGTATCTCAGTCTGCCAGCTTGGTAAATTGCCTTGTTCTCTATTAGATAATTACCTATCACCAGTGGGAGTATTGTGTGCCCAAAATCAACCACTATAGTAGGGCTATGTGTAAAAAATGGCTACTTTCTTAGATTTTTCCCCATTAGTGACACCACCTATCCATCATTTTATTTCCGGTATTGTTACAGAGCCCATGTTCAAATTCAGTAGTAAACTAAATTTCTGCAAAAAGACGCCAGAACAAGACACCACATAAAAAAGTACCATGGTGGGTGGTGGTATTAGTGTAAATCAGCTAAGGAGGATTGGGGAAGGGAAATGTATTGTCCATTTAATCAAGGATAAATTTATTGTTAAAAGCCAAACCTAGAGCTTCGCTCCCACTTCCTTCTGCCTGCACCTTGGAGCACCCTTTTATTTTTAAACAAATCTATATACATACATTTTTCCTTGTGTCTTACTTGGTGGATCCAACATCCTGAGGGGCAGAGTACTGATGTCAGGAGATGGTTTGAATGAAGGAGGATCCACATTGCTTGATCAATGTCTGAGATGGACAATGCCAGAAAAAAGTTTAGTATATGGGATGGAGGTGCTTTTCTGTTCATATTATTGTGAGCTGTGGATATATTCAATTTTATGCAGTGCCCAAACTGGAATCTCCCTTTAAGTGTGGTGGTGCTCAGGGGAAATCTATTAAAGATTTTATTTTTCCACAAAACTTGTTCGACCTTGCAACCTTTTTGACACAGTTTTTTTTAATCTTCTGCAACAGATCAAATTATCCATCAGTATAGTCAATGAGTAAACAGTCTGTTCTTATTATAACCATTGACCTTTGTCCCACCTCTGGCTTCTTCTTCTGCCTATTATCTTACATTTCTATCTCATATCTATATGTCTGTTCACATTCATATTTCTTTTTCCATATAGTGGATGCTCACAGTATATACACACATAAACACAAACTATATCCACACACATCATGTTCCATCTGTACACAATGAACCGTGTCGACCCATCTGTTTAAAATTACCAACCAACACATAACTTGTAAACAGAATAATTTTTTCTTTGACTGTTTTTCAGAGCAAGAAAGAGGTAATAAGGTAATATATGCACCCAACATGTTGGTGCACATCATAAATAAGATTTTTTCCAACATCTGCATGATATTGAGTTTCGTTATCTCTATCTTTACGCTTTGGCGCGGGTAACAAAGCATTTTGGTTCCCCCATCTTTTGCAATGCAGAACAGACCCAGGCTTAGACCGAGCATGAAAGCAGCTAAAATGACGGTCCCTGAACAAGCCATAAAAAATATTTATTTGGCTTTAACAATGGGCAGTGTTTCTATCGACATGAAATTTAGTTCAATTCTACATTTACAAGAAAGAAAAAAAGAAAGAAAGAAAGAAAGAAAGAAAGAAAGAAAGAAAGAAAGAAAAAAGAAAGAAAGAAAGAAAAAGAAAGAAAGAAAGAAAGAACAGAGAAAAATTGGGAGAGAAATTGAGAAAAAGAAAGAAAGAAAGAAAGAAAGAAGAGGTAGAGAGAGAAATAAGAAGAAAGAAGGAAAGAACAGAGAAAAACTGGGAAAGAAATCGAGAAACAGAAAAAAGAAAGAAAAAAAGAAAGAAAGAAAGAAAGAAGGAACGAAAGAAAGAAAGAAAGAAAGAAAGAAAGAAAGAAAGAAAGAAAGAAAGAAAGAAAGAAAGAAAGAAAGAAAGAAAAAGTGAGAGCGATCAAAATGGGGCATAAAGACAATAAAAGAAGGAAAAGGGGATAGATGGAGGGAGAGAGGGTGGTAGAGGAGTGAAAAAGGAAGATAGAAGCATAATGGAGAAAGTAAAGAGAGAAGTAGAAAGAAAAGGGAGAAAGAGAAGGAGGAAAAGTTGGAGAGAGACAGAAAGGTTAAAAGGGAAAAGCATCAACATCTAAGCTGAAATTCAAAGTATGTTTAGCAATCACACATGATGGGCTTAGTCTGATTTTATGATTAATGATTTCTTGTTTTAGCATTACAAAACAACAAATGCAAAAGTGTGTTTTTTTTCCACTTCTGGTTTCTTTTTACAGTGGGATTCGATGTTTCCAAAATTGAATTCAATTAGAGGAAATGCTGTCTACCCAATACCGCAGAGCTAGTGCCATTTCTTCTCGTCGAACTGATGGAATAAACAGAGAAAGAACTTTTGCAGAAAGGCAAATAGAAAAACAGAAAACATGTCTATTACAGGAGAAATAAGCAATATTTAAATCTGGCATACAGGCGTAATGTAACCGCAATGCAATTGCAGAAACACAATAACTTTATTTGTGAAGAACCCCTACTGCCTGTGGTTTTGTTCATGTGTCTGGCACGTCTGGGACCTTTCTTATAATGAGGACTTAAAAGAGCACCCAAAGTGCCATATCAGCTTTTGATGATAGGCTCTGCCCATATCAAGCCCCACACCTATCATTCATGACTGATGTGCATAACATGGGCAAGGAAAATGGAAATTCAGATATTGGTTTTGTAAATTCTAACCATGTATATGGAAACAGTTAAAAAAACTTTTGGAAATGTTTTGACTTTTTATGGGGTAAAAGCAAGTGGTTCAGTACAGCTCACTGATACCCGCTGATTTGCAGCTGCTAGGAGCTGAACCTGCCCTTAATCACCTAAAGATCACCTAAAGCACAATCCTCCTAAAAATATATTAAAATATCTATCCCTCCCACACCCTAATTGTGTTTTGTTTCTCTTCAACACTGTTCAAAACTTGTGCTTTAAGAGACATTTGTGCTTTGAGTGCTTCCCGTTTTTTGACTTTATGAAATTCTGTAGCAAGAACAAAGATGCAAATTCTAATTAGAGGAAAATAAATCATATGGGCCACCAGTGGTAGAAGAATGATTTATATTTGCTCCTTGATTAGTGTTAAATTGGAATTAAAGTCACACTTTTACAAATGCCTGATTAGGCCGGTCATTATTGAATGGGAAAGGCGATATCCCTTCTGCAAAAATGTGTCTTAGCTGCCTGTCCCAGGTTTCTGGCCACGAAACTGAGCTGCGCATGCATGGCATCAGCTTTGGGTGCTAAGGAAACCTAACAAATTCTTGTTTCCCTTGCATGTGCCAGGGTAAGTACACTCCTGGTAACCTGCGTGTGAGTTACATTATCCTGCCATGGGCAATCAAGATGGCTGAAGATCCTCTCTAGGAAAAAAAAGAGGAGAAAAGGGAGCCACTGTGTAATGGAACGCAGATAAGTAAGTTGCGCAACTTTAGCTTTGGAGGACTGCAGAGGTGGAGTTATGCCCACCCAAACATTGATTTGCATTGGTTGGGTTTACAGAGGATCGTTTTCTTTGAGCTTAACATTGGTTTGTAGGTATTGGAATAAATGGAGTTTCTGCAGATGGACAGCAATTGGGAGAAGATAAGTAATGTTTACCAGTTATAGGGGTTATATAAAATGTAAAACAGTTTTAGAAGCTATATGTAGATATATGAATGGTCTACATAGAGAACTCTCTTCCCAATTATTCACTTTAAGGTCATTGCAAAGGACAAGGGGGCACTCTTTGTGTTTGGAGGAAAAGAAATTTAATTTCTGGATAAGGAAAGGATTCTTCACAGTAAGGTCTCTGAAAATATGGAATAGACTTCCTAAGGAGGTAGTTTTATATATTTCCTGAATGCTTTTCCAGAAGCACATCATTTAACTGGGTATAAACATTTTAAAGTAAAGATAACAGAGGCCGTTGATCCAGGCAACATCCGATAACCTAACGGGGACCAGGAAGGAATTTTTTTAACCTATTACAGCAAATTGAAGAAGGTTTATTTTTTGCCTTCCTTTGGATCATCTATGTCTATAGGGTTTTTATCAGGGATATCTTTATTTACCTAGTGGTTGAACTGGATGGACTTATGTCTTTTTTTAACTTAACCAACAATGTAACTATGGGATAAGCTTTAAACGAAGCACACACAGAACGATTCTGTGGCTTATTAAAATAATATTAAACATCTAGTGGGTCCTTTCCCCAAACAACACAAATCTACTACAATTCAAGACATGTGCCTGAAAGGCAAATAGGTGCATGCTTTGAATTGTGGGATACATGGGGAATGTAATTTCCACTGCAGTTACAGAATAAGATTTATATATTGCCCAGAGATCCCAACACCTGCAGAAGTGCTTTTGTAACAAATACCAGGTGTGTGCAGACACCTTTAGACACCCGCTATCAATGGAAATGCAAACATCAGCCAGTTTCTACATAATCAGTAGCCAACAATAAGAATTGCTTGTCGATTTTCCAACCCATCTGTTAGACATCCCAACAGCTGGTGCCTATCTGGTGCAATCGATTTGAGTCCATATGTCATCTCCTTGCCCAAATTGTTTGGATCATACAACATTTTGCAATGGTGTATGTGTTCCATCAACATATATGAACAACAAGAGGCAGATTTGCAGAATTCTGATGACCGTCCTAATTGGCTTTCTTTGTCATTGCTCCTGAAAGTGCCTAATTAATTAACACGCGCACCCTTCAAATCCAAGTACGTTAAATTCTTTTGTTTCAGCTGCAATTAAAGCAATAGGAAGTGTAAGTAGAGAAGACACTTGACGTGGAGGGAGGGAGCGTGTAATTGTATGTATCATGTTCCGTGTGGATTTGATACAGTAGCTATTTTCTCAACATCAATTAAAATGCCAAACTTACTGCACTGCAAAAGTACCTTGCCTAAGCCAAGCCGGATACGAAAAGTAACCCAAATAACTTAATTAGCAGTGCGTTTGTCTAGATGACACTGTTGTTTATTTAATTAGAATGAAAAGACTAAGAACCCATCATTAATAATATGATGAACGCTTGGTTTTGGCGTGGCATTGTGCACCTCTATTACCTGGTAATTACATGATTTTTCCAGGCGTGCCCTAAACATTAAAAGGTGACCTTGGCTCTTAAAATGAGGAGTGTAAAGCAAGACCCTGAGAAAAATAATGAATTATTGATTTGACAGGAAGCACTTAATAAATGTTTTACAATCTTCTTATTAAGCAATTTACTGGTTGCATTAAACAGTTGGATAAAATATCCCCGTTGTGATGGTTGGGTAGCAGCTGTACACTCAGCAGTGTCCTGGCACTTCATTTAAGTAGTAAACACACACACAAAAAAGTCAAACAAGGGAAATTACTAAAATGCTGAAAGTTTGTCTTATCTCTAGAAAGATAATGGAAGATTAGGTCTGATACTGGCGGCTGTGCATTGCCCTGAGTTAGTGGCAAGTCTCCACTGGGGTTGTTTATCTAAACACACAACAAAAATTGCTAATATAGACTTATGCTTAAAGTTTGATTGACAAACAGAATTGGTGTTAAACTAGAAAATGGATTTTTTTCTTAATAAAGTGTGTACGCATCTATCTATATTTAGCATTAAACAGTTGGATAAAATTGATTTTAAAAGAGATCTTGTTGACTTTGTCTGCATGTCTACCTAATGATTTTGTTTTTTCATGGGCTGGCCATACTAGAGGATGATTGGGTTCTTCAGCACATTGAAAATTTCATTTCTGGGTTTATACTCTCAGGGGTTAGCACTCCGGCCTTTACAGCTCCAGGTCCTAGGTTCAAATCCCAGCCAGGACACTATCTGCATGGAGTTTGCAGGTTCTCCCCGTGTCTGCGTGGGTTTCCTCCGGGTACTCCGGTTTCCTCCCACATCCCAAAAACATGCAGTTAGGTTAATTGGCTTCCCCCTAAATTGACCTTAGACTACATTAATCATATATGACTATAGTAGGGACATTGGATTGTGAGCTCCTTTGAGGGACAGTTAGCGACACGACTATGGACTTTGTACAGCGCTGCATAATATGATGGCGCTATATAAATACTGTGTAATAATAAAAATAATAAATACTTGGCCAATCAAGTGCTTATCAATGTTCCAATTCGGTGAGTTTGACTCCAATGGTGTCGGCAAATGCAAATGAACATTCGCATTCGGTGTGCGGTGTGCGGTGTAACTTATTCATAGGATTGTGGGTTCCTATCTGATGATTACCGTGCCTACCAAGCAGTCACCAATATAAATATTTGCTCAGCTTAGTGGACTCGACTTTAAAGAACGTTTACTGAACAAATGGAACCAAGAGCATTTTCTGATGGAGCAGATTCACCAACTGTAGACTATGGTTTTGTGTTTTGAATTGATCTGTGGGCTTTTGCTTGTTGAATTGACCAGTCGTGGACCCTATTGGAAGCCCAGTTGACAATGCCGAGGCATATTCTGTGGACAGCGACAGAGCATTGTTTCCCAATAACAAGATCCTGAACAAAGACGTTTGTGGTGGTATAGCTTACAGTCCCAGTTTCTACAGGCCCTAAGCTACAGCTCATCACTGTTGTTTATCCTTCCTACTCTATTTATGTCCCTGATTTGTATCCCCCATCCACCGACGAAGCCATATCAAAGAGATTGGAGCATTGGAAATTATGTGACCTGTGTTCATTATTAATAAAGGTAAAATGATATGGGACAAAAGGGGTACAGGGAGCACCAAGAGTCCCAACTGGAGCATGCGCAAATGGGTGGCAATGGAAAGATTTACCTGCAGACTGTTGACACGGGATGAGGAATTCCAAGTTATGGGAAGAGGAATTCCAAGTTACAGGCATAATAACTTGGTATTTATGAAAATGTTTGAACTGTAAAAGAAGACACACACATAGAAAAAGACTATAATTTTGGGAAGTCATTATTATAAAGTCAAAATTTGTGTTTACTGGCACGTATAAGATTTCAGTGAATGGGTTTACTCTAAATTGGCATTTTCTGCTTGTTTCTCTGCCTGTGGGTAGAAAGGACACTTCTCCACTGATATTCAAGACCCTTGAATTATATATGCATAAAACAATATTTATAACTAGTACAGTGGAATAATAAGAATCTTCTTACTTAAATATGTAAGTGCTAGAATATATGATGAGATTCTTTTTTGTCTGAAGTTGTACAACATCACCCTTCATTAGACGGAAAGTCACCCCTGCTGAAGGAACACAGGCACTGCCACCTTCTCAAGTACCATGAAGCCAGCAAGCTCCCCATTGGACACCAATGGCCTTTACCCCAAGCCCTGGTGTAGAATGGGAAATTATCCCTACAACGTTTGAATGTCTCATTATGTGGTGGAGCCTGTCAAGGACCTGCAGACAACACAGCAGTACAATGCAACACAAACGCCTTGGCTTTCCCACATCTGACAATTCTTCTTCTGGTCTCTCGCTGGCTTTTTATCTTTTTCATTTCTCCCAAACTTCTGTATAATTATGAAGCTGATTAAACTGCAAAAGCTGACAATGTTTTAACACTCGCCCAAGAACTGTAGATAACTAATGTACATTATATGGAGAGAACTAATGGAATAAATCTGTATAGACAAGTTAAATCTTTAAAAAATGATTCACTAAAACTACTTATTATTATGCATTATTTTCAAAAATGTAAAAGGGTTATACAAAGTATTAAATCTTTTTTTAGTTTTTTTTTTCCTTTTTATCAATTCTATAGAGCAGGCTTTCTCAGCCTTTTTTTAATGTGGGGGAACCACTGAAATAACTTTTAGGTGCTCACGGAACCCCTTTTATCATTACTACATCCACATCTCACAGTACACTAGTGTGGTGATCAATGGGGAAAATGCATCTTCCATTGCTGGCCATTGGGATGAAATAATATATACAGAATATATATTTTATCATGATGTGAAATGAGAATTAGATTCAAACACAAAGCAATCGAAAATAAATAAGTTACATAGGGAAATAAACACTTAATTGTGTGCTGAGGCTGAGGAGCCCCTGTTGCTCATCCTGAGCTCAGGATCAATAATTGCAATCATGTACTGTTTCCTACTGTAATTCTGGGAGTTTAAAGATGATATGGGTATTTTTTCTATTATTCCCTACAGAACTAACCATTCTTAACCAATCACAACCAATGGGAAGTGTGCTTGTATAGTGTATGCCACATGCCCTTTGCATGGCAAGGTATCCTATGAGTATGATCTTGGCTAAATGTCTTTCCTTGCTTTATTTAGTAAAGAACAAATCAATTTTCAGGACTAAACACACTAATTTTTAAGCGTATCACACATGTTTTAAGTTAAAAATATGATTTATTATATGATTAAAAAATCAAAAATATGTTAGCTATTACAGAAACATTGTGCATTAAATCTATTTGATCACAATGTTCGATGCGTTTCGCAACTTAAGCTTCCTCAAGACTGATGACACAGGTATATCCAGTGGGCATTCTATCGTTCTATTGTATCATTGTAGCGTTTCTCTATAACACGATTTCTCATCTTTTACTTCTTCCTAAGGCTACGTACACACGTAAGATGATTCTCATCTGATAATCGCCTCAGGGCTAATATTGAACGAGAATCTGGCCCATGTACAGTGCTCGTCGTCCGTTTTTCCGTCATATTAAAATTATATCTACCAAGTATTAAAACCAACAAACTCAACCACAAATATTACTGTAATCTTTTAGGATGGCAAATCTAAAGAGGTGAGCAGACCAGGCGGTACAGATATTCACCATCAACCCTACATCTCTGTATATACATTTTTGGGAGGGCCACATCATAAGGTCTTGAGGAATGGTCCCCAACCTTTTGGACGTCACAGACCACTAAATTTATGGACTCCAGATTGTGCACGCACGGGGAGCAATGTGTCACTCAAAAGGGAAGAAACTTCCCCCAGAGTGATGTCATGATGCCAGAACTTGCCCACCCCATCCAGAGGTACAATCCACCCACCCCCCTGAGCCTGTGAGGCATAAAGGGGACATGGTCCTTCTCCTGCCCCCTCTGGGGGGTGCACCGGCTCTATCCAAGAACACATACTACTAGCAACAGCAATCAGGATCACTGTTGCAGTCCTTTAGTATGTGTTCCTGGATAGAGTTTCTCTATCCAAGAACACAGTACTCTCTGTGTTTAGAGAATATTGTATAGAGAAACTCAACTAAAGAACACATACAACTAGTAAAGGGCTACAAGAGCAATCTCTTGCTCTTGCAGCCCCCTAATAGTCCTTAAAAATAACCTGAATTCTCCCACCATTGACTTCAATGGTGTTCGAATTCGGCATTCGATCACCCAAACATCATCTCAATATTCGATCGAATAGCTGTCGAATCGAATAGTGAGATATTCGATCCAACACTAGTGGTCACACCAAAAACTCCCAATGGCAATATGTTTTGCTTTTTTCTCAATGGCAATATGTTTTTGTTTTTCCAAAAACTTTAGGTTAGTCACATGCCACCCCATGGTCCTCTTCATCTTTGCCTCATCTCCAAGCTAGTAGGTCCGTACTGATGCAGGGAGCACTGTCTGCACCAGTACTGGGTGAAAAAAGCACACCCCCTATAGAAGTGGGGCCATGACCCTTTACATTCACAGTGCTCAGATATTGAATGATAATGAGCGTCATTCAACCCAGAGTTGAAGGACCTCTTGTGGCCAAGAGGAGGTAATACAGAGAACAGCCAGCGCTGTGTTTTCTTTTTGTTTGTTTTTTGTTTTTTTTGTCAGCCAAGGAAACGTGGGTACTGTAGTGAAATCATATTTTTCCAGTTGTTGAGACTTATTTAAAATAATTTTTCAAAACTGGATTTGGCTTAACGCAGTGAAGTATCTTGGTACTAATAAGCTATGCCTGGATGGAAACATAATTTTCCATATTCAACCTTTAAATACAAAATGGCTAATCAGCTTTCCCAAATATTTCTCTAAGACTCATAACAGTGTATAAAGTAATGTAATGTGTAAGTACATTGTGCCTCAGTTATTAGTGTTCTGATAATACCAATCCATATTGTTATTCTTTTGTTTTATGCCTGTTGTTTTAACGTTGTGTCTTTAATAGTTTTTTAATGTGTTCTTTTTCTGTCTTTAATGGAGCAAAAATGAGCCGTGTGCGTGATTATTTCATCAAAATAATTGTCCAAAATTTTCCATAATTTAATTTAAACACATTTAAAGAAAACACTCTTACATATTTAATGTAATCGCCAACTCCCAGTGCAGAGCTCAGAACTGGCTCAGCATTGCGATGTTATCTAAACAACAATGGCAAACACAGGATTTGTTACTCCTTTTATTTTTCAGTCTCACTTATAGGAAGCAATTAAATCAGAATGTTAGACTTTTTCATAAACCTACACCAGCATTTTACTGCTTTTTAAATAGAACGGCTTTGAAGATACGTGAGAGCAGACTCAATCTGAGACCTCAACATTTTCTTAGCAAGCTTTATCATTTGGAATCATCTAGTACAACATCCTCACTTTATACATTTTCTTAACATTTGCAGCATAATAATATCAATGGGGCTGATTTACCAACTGTTCACTTAGCAAAATGAAATATTCCCTTGCAGGATAGATATCACTTAGCTTAGTGAATGTGGAAAAATACACTTTTAAAAAATTGCCAAACACAATTTAAGAAATCCTAATGTACTATACTATAACTATAACAGAACTATAACAAAAAAGAAACAAAAAACAAAAATAACACTTTACCTTTACAGGTGAAAAGCTGTTGATCCCTCCGTAACCCTGGAGCAGTTGGTTTCCGAGCTGTCCTGTCATTCCTCTTGATTCTGGTGGTGGATGGACATTGGGTGTGACCATCTTCTTAATCTTCATCCTGGTTCTTCTTCCTATGTCACCTGTACTCTCATGGCACAAGCGTGAGATTGGGTGACTCATCTTCTGATAAACGTAATAAAAAAGGTGCCAATCTCACTGCACATGCATGAGATCTGCACTTATTTTTAACATTAGAGGAAAGCTTCTTTTGCGTAAGCCCAATATCAGGCATTCACAGAAGGAGCAGCCCATGGTCTCCTGGCATATGTGACATATGTATCCCAGGAAGCTCTGGGTTTCCTAATTAGTCTTTACTGCTGCGGCAGTAAAAAAAAAAAAGGGTGGGGCCTCTAAAAAAAATAGTTAAAAAGAAAAAAATGAAAAACAAAAACAAAATTTTGCAAGATTAGCGGATAACCCACTTTGCTAAGTGAAAACTTCTTTAGTAAACTACCTCCACATAATTCTAATGAGATAACTGTTAACAATCAGTTAAAATCCTCATAGGGAGGAGGTTTGGTTAATTCATTTTATGGATTTGAAGATATCTTTATACAAGAGATGTTTGTGTGGTCTACCTATGCACATGTTCATACAGGAAAAGTTGCTAACATGCACAGTAGGTAACATCCACATTGGCTGATGGTTGTTAGGAGTGGTACTAAGCCTCTCAACCATCAATCGAGAATTCTGACCACCATTTACATTAACAACCTTGTTCTAACCTGTTGTTGACTTACTAGGACGCCAACATTCACATTGGCTGATGATTAAGAACAGTATATTACTAGCAACCGTCAGCCAATGGGAACTTTGCCCGTACAATAGCAAGCCATTTCTAGCAGCCTTCCCATTGACTACCAAAAAAAAAAAAAAGTTGCATAGGCTCCCATATAAATTCAAAAGTCTCAAAAAATTCAAAAAAAGATGACCATCTTAAGGCTTTCTTTCATGAGTTCAACAAACCAGAGTTATTATGATACAAATGCTTTTATGATATCATCTGATTTTGACATCTGCTTCCTGTCATTGTATCTTCATATGTTATTAGCTCTGTCCATGTTTCATGTCATTATGCTGATAGAAATTATTTCATGCACACCCTTACATGTACTTGATAAATAATGGAGTTATTTGCTAAAAGTAGGGAAACTGTTTCAGGGCATATCTACAACAATAGTGGTGGCTGCTTCAGGTACCCCAACTCAATGACTACAATGACCTTATGTTTGATAGGTCATGGTCTATGTGTGTGCCTGTGGATTTGAAAAGAGCTACCGATGGTTGCTTTCTCACTTTCTTACCCTCTCCCCTCATTACAGTGCCATGTTAAGCGCTACTATTCTAGTATTGACAGTTTTTAGCTTTTAGGGTGTTCTGACTTGACCATCTAGCATGACAAGCCATGCACAGCCAATGATAGTGGTCACAGTCAATGGTTGAGGAAATCAGGCAGCTATGCAGACCTGAATGTGAATTGGAAAAGCTGAGAGGAGAGAGACAGGAAGACAATAGGAAAAGTAAGTGTGTAATTATTGTATGCCTGGCTCTTAATTATAGCAGCGAGATTTAGATCTAGGGAAATGTTTGATATGGAATTCACACGTAAAAAGATTTTATAATGGACTCTCTAAAAAAATGTTGTAATTGCTGGGTGCTGATTTAACAGGTAAAAACATCTATTAAGCTTTCATTAAGCAATCCTGTTGGGCATACGACAATAGGTTTATTTCCATGGATCCACTACAGATACATTTTAAACCTTGTTTATATGTATAGATGGTAAGTACTTTCATACATGAAGCAGCTATTTAAATGCAGGCTCTGCCTAATGACTGTTCATGTTGAATAATGGTTTTACTTTTATATTCCAAACCAGAGAAAATTGAATCTGTCATGTTTTGAAAAAATATAAGTTCTTGACATTTAGGGGAACAGTAGCATTCATTGAAATAGTGTTAATGTAGGGCTAAAGGCAAGGCAGCATGGACATGGTTTGAGCAATGATGTGGCTGGTGGATGGGCATGTAAGTATATGGGGGCCCACCAAATGCAATCTTGTCCCCTGAAAGAAATTGCAAAGTAAATAAAAATATGTTATAAATGTGTACTAGCCAGATTAATAGCCAGGTGATATCTTGTTCTAGTATCACTTTTAGGCTTTGGCTATTCCCATCTTCCATCTGCCAACCATCTTGGAGGCAGCACTTTTTTCTTTAACTCTGCCTTCAGCCATGGTTTATCCATCATTGCTTGTCAAGCTGAAACCTTCAGTGGACAGGCATCTCCCTGCCTGGCCACCTTCAACGGGCACACAAGACCTTCAGCAGATAGAGAAGTCCATCAGCTGGCAGAGGAGGCCTTCAATGGGCTACTCAAAAAGTGTCTGCCATCACACCTGCTCTGCATCTCCTGCCCACCTTCCATCTTGAATTGAAATGAATCCCCCTGCCAGCCTACCCTTGGTTAACAAAGGGAACCTTCAGTGGGCAGAAGCAACCTTTATCAGGTGACCTTTAGAATAAAAATTGCTACAGGGCACATGTCTGACATATCTTCTCTAGGTGATTTATATCTCTAGCAGCTATTAAAAACTAGATTATCAACAATCTTTTTACGACAAACAAAGTTATTACGACAATAAAAAGTAATAACTTTGACTTTGGTAACATAGGTTTAATAACATTAGACATAGCTAAGTTGGGTGAACAGGAGGAGCTAAGATATCAAGATTCCAAAATTCAACTAATTTACTAATGGAAAAAAAGCCATTATCTACCTATTCCACTCCTGCTGCTTATTATCTATTGCAAAACAACAGGTGCTTTTTAAACTCATCTTAGAGAAATAGGCAAAGGACAGCTTACCTAATTAACACCTACCACACCACGGGGTGCACTTAAATAGCCAGCTTCATTCATTGGTATCACTCCGAATAAAAAGCCTTACCTATATTTTATTAACTACTCTGAAAAAAAAATTGCCTGATTAAAAAGCAGGATAAAAAAGAGGAATAAAAGCAGAATCAGGTTTTAATATATTCAGCATTTCCAACTGGGCTTCTGCAGATAATATTAGGTTATGTTGGACTATTGAAATAGGTGGTTTCTGAGTCTAATTGTTCCAGACAAGGAACTGACTGAGCAGCAGGGCCCTTCTGACCCAGTTACACTGTTAAATATAACTTCGTTTTTTGCAGCTCAAATATTGAGCGTTCCTGTACTGTACGTATTTTTCACTCAGAACAAGTTCCATGACATTTTGCATTCCATTGCGCAAAGCCTTTCACATTTATAGAAATTCTAATGGAAACCCAATGTGTCCACCTCGTAGCCTTATCTAATTAGACTTTTAGCTAATTTGGTATAATATATAGCTTAGGTCTTTGGAGAAGATGTAGAGGAGGAAGTAAATCTTTAAGTGAAAAATATCTGCAATATCAGAGTAATGATCAAACTTAGAAATAGTTCTTCTTTGTATATTGATTCCAGCTCATTCAAAAGGGATTCTAATCCAGTTGGTTACATTGTAATCACTGTCAAATATATTTTATTAGCTGTGCTAAAGAAGTTTGTTCATTTTGTTTACAAAACTTTTTATGATCACATTAAGGTAAAACTTTAGCAAACTTTTATAGGGTGCCGACCTGTTGACTTCTAGAAGAATAAAAGGAAAATCTCCTTAAGAAAGCCAGGCAGCAATAAAAATATTATTTTAGTTTACTAAGGAAAGTTTACTTGCTGTTGTCATCTATATGATGATTTTTATTTACTTCTTGTCCTTAAGTGTGATTGAAACAGGAAGCGAAGGAAAATCTTAAAACCTGCAACCATCAACTAGTAATGAACACGCCCTAAGACCAACGGTCACAATATCATGAATCTCCTAACCCAGATTCATTATCCTAGATTGTTTATTTGTTCTTCAACCCTATAAATGGTTGTTTTTTAAGGATTCTTCTTGAATTTTCCATTGAATGTAACTTGCTTTTTGAGCTTTAATCCTTTGGGGAGGAATTTTAGTTAATGTCACTGTTTGCTATAATGGTTTAAGGTCGACTTGGGGTTCTTTGGTGCAGAGGAGCTGCTGGGAACATTAAATTAGCACCACTCTCACACTATCAAGCATAAAGAGCTTGAATTCCAGGGATTCAGTGCTACCTTTCTATCCTAACAATAAAAGCCTAAAAGAGGGTTCACTTGGGTCACTTGGGTATGAGCAGAGTGAGCAAAAAAGACACAATGTATAACAAGACGTGGTAAGCGAGTAAAGGGGAACGACGCACTGTTGGGAAACCACAGTCAATATTGGTAACTAATCATTTGTTCTGTTTTGCCTTTTTTGGACACAGTTCAGTTTTTAGAAAACAATTGGAAGCTTTAGGATCAATGTTTTCAATAGACCCAGACTATAGTGATGGATCCATACTTTCAAGGATACTTTTAGGAGTAAGGCATTGCAAGGGGTCATGTTAAGTAAGATTTTGTCCTGAGAAGGGCTACAAGACAAGGAAAGACAGATTGAGTAAAAAAATGGTTCATGATTTTTCATGTATGTCCTTATTTATTATTATGTATTTATGTTGCCAAGCCCTCAATCCAAAACATAATTGGACTTCATCTTTAAGCCATCTTCTGCCATAGCTTTTTTATCTTGAACTTTCTAGGATGTGATCATGTTCTCAACATCCATCAAGTAATACATATTAACTACTGCTTATTTAGAATATCAAATATCTGATGTTTCTGCCTGTACCTAGGACTGAGAGCCACCCAAAGCTCTCGGTCTTATCATGTGCACAGTAATGACATACTCTAGAATTGTACTAGCAGAAAAGCAGCATGGGAGACTGAATCAAACATAAACCAGCAGTAAAACTGCATATAAGACACAAACAAAGATATTAAAATTTAAAAAAGACATCCCGCTCAATCTTTTGGTCGTGCCTCTCAGCATTCTCATTTCGCTCTACTAGTTCATTTTCACTTATTCTGCTGTTTGTGTCCTTACTCCCTTTATGTCTTTTCTCAACTAACCAAGTAGCCATGGGCTACACGGCATGGTCCTTACCTTATTCCCTGTTAAAAGCACACATCACTCTCAACGTCCCCAACAATAAAGTATAGAATCCGTATGCTATATTTTATTCAGACATCACTGCAAAACAGTACGTGTAGGGTCAGAAATTTTGGAGTCATTCTACGACCCCCTACTACAATTCTTACAATCATATTGACTTGTACAGCTCCTGACTATGCAGTTGTCATTCCAATTTTCTTAAACACATTTCAAAAAGTATTAATCTGGACATCCGCCTCCAGGTTTTGGCATGTCCCCTAACCCATATCCATAAGCCATAAGATACAAAGCAATTTAACGCTATATACAAAAAAAAAAACAATCTTCTTCTAAAGCAGAATGAGTCACAAGATATACAATAATAAATATATAAAACGAGAGTCCGAAGCAAATACGTAGGAATAAAATTATGGCGCAATAAGGACAGTTAATCTAATAAAAAAGTAAACATTTCATAGTGTCATTATGGACAAATACATTAAAATAAACAGTTCAACATAATACTCTGCTTATGTGAACTTATGTACAGTAATGCATACATCAACTATTATTATATTAATCTAATCTTCATAATATATAACATTGTTACTGAATCCTTTTATTCTTCTTTATTTCTCAAGCCGACATTTATGCATTTTCTGTTTAATATGTTTCCAGTTGTTTGACCTTTGTGATACTACTTTATCATATAAATTGTGTCACACACGAGGATCGGTATTCACTGGAAAAGCCTTTTTCAAGAAGCAGGTCATCAGTATAAAAGTTCATAGGAGGGCTGAAAAAAGGCTAAGGCATAGAAGGTACAACACTGCTCAGTGTTCACCAGAGTACCTCATAAGAGATGATGAATATGGATAAGCGAGAATGCCTCTGGCATTCTTGCGAAAATTTCCTTGAACTTCCAATGGGTCCGCGAAATTTCGGTGAACCAATTTCGCTAAACCATCTAAAGCTCGAGGAAATCATAACGATCCCTGGCACTAGAGGTTAATTATTCACAGTGGATTCCCAGGGCTGCATTCATTCCTGCAGCCCTGGGAATCCTCCTGTTTGCGATCCCCGGCACTAGAGGTTAATTACCCTCTAGTGCTGGGGATCGCAGTGGAAATGATGAACTCTGAATGAAGTTTTAAAAAAAATTGGATCTCGTTTGGAAATTTACACCGGACGTTACTTACAATTTCGGTAAGCGAGAACAGCTGAATTCGCCATGAGATTGAGTTTTAAAAACTCGCTCATCCTTAATGATGAGTATAATAGCAGATAACACTGCATCAGCAAGGGTCTTGGCACTGCCATAATAATGCATTGCTTGTTGCATTTGCAGGTAACGCATTGCTACATAATGGCTAGACCACTGTTTTCCAAAACCAAGTAGTGCCAACAGGTGTGTATGGAAGGAACAACGCATGGAGCCAGGAAGTCATAAGTGCAACAATTCACATTGAATTTGCTCAATGAACTAGATTAACTAAAGGGGTAATTAACATGTATAATGTTTGTCTGCCTAAACAGGCTAACTTAGTAAAATGGATGCACCAAGAAAATTTGATTGGGAATAAGTATTCCAAATTACGTACATTCATTAGATTTAGGTGTTAAATAGATATTTAATTCCAAAATTAGGTCTGCTGAGTATCTCTTTATCTGCTAAAGGGAGAAGATTTTTAGCTACTGACATGTGGAAGTTTAGGAAGAGTTTATCATTGGTTTAGCTATGCCCAAAAGTAAAGTGAGATTGGGGACCTGTATGGCAGAGGTGAGTATCCCAAGAATGGCCGACAATAAAGATTGATTATTAGGTCAGTTCACAGACATGTATTTAGCTCCTTGTCTACAGTTCTTTAAATGTGCTTCATGCTAGAACTGCTACCTCTCATCAAATAATGATGTACTGTGCTACTTTCTTGCCTGTCTGAGAGACAGCAAGGAACCAACGATGGTTTAGTAGTGGCAGAACATCAGGCTACCAGTTAAAAAGATTTGGAGCTTGATTAGCCTTGCACTTACCATCTGTGCCTTGGGGCAAGTTGGCTTTTTTTGTTTCCGATAGTTATTGGAATTAATGAAAACCCAATTTGTTGCTCTGGACCTCCTCCTCCAATTGATCCCCCAAAAATTGTATGCATAACAGGGTGATATTCACCCAAGAAGAGAATTAGTGCTTAAACAACAAGCGGGTGCTTCTAAGGAAGGCGCTGCAACAGATAGAGTTTGCAGGTGGACCTTTTTTTCATACCCATTGGACTAAATTTTTTATTTTTGCCTAAGCTGGAATTGGAATTTAGGAAATGCTTATTACTTTGGCTCACCAATATTTATTATATTTGACTATAGTTTTTTCAACAACAAAATGCTTGGATATGACAAAATAACATGGTGAAAAAATCCTTGTTGACCTCCAGTGGGTCCTTTCAGATCAATTACCAAACCCAATGCAACCCAAAGAGGGGGAGGCTGTCAATCAAATCATAAAATCCAGTGCAAGGTTCATTGTTCACCACCAGGGGGTTGCATCAGTCACACAATCATACTATAGAAAGCTCAGCGGGGAGTATAGATGAATGTGTAGGATAATCACACAGTGAATACAAATTTGCCACCGGCTGTACTTAAATCATGAGTTAAACTTGAAGAGCTGCTTAATGTCTGATTCCATTTCACACTTTATCTGATCCTCATTGAAACCATGATTGTCTTTGATAGTCTTGTATGAATGAGTTATTGACTCCCAAAAAAGACAAGACGTCGTGCATCAATCAGTCGATAGTCATACCGCTGTCATTTTCTGTGCTACAGCCTGAGTGCCCATATTTGTTATTTTATGACTTTGGATATCTTGATGTTGCAATTATGTATCTTCCACTGTATGTGTGTCCATGTCATGTGTCTTTTTTATCCATCTTCTTTGCCTCTCCATTACCAGCACGTTATATCTGATTGCACAAACAGCAGGAGCTTGCCTAATACCCATTTGTGCAATTTAAATTGTCATCAATAATGGATGACATTTACACAATTATAAATGATGTCATGATACCGGAGCTCTCTAACTATTTTATAGGGGGGGGGCTGTTGCAATAGTTGTGATTTATGGAGTACCCACTAAGGGATTTCTTAGTATTTATTATACAAAAGCGGACGCTTGAAATGTGTGTCTTCTCTTTTACCACTTGTATACGCTTCTTATGATCTGAGCTAGTTCTCTTCACACTACTGTTTCATGCATTTTTGTGTGCTTTAAAGTTGAAATCAACGTAAATAAATGAAAAAAAAACAAAACTCAAGTGGACACGATTTTCTTTCCTTTAGGGAACATCCATAAAGAGTAAAGCAAAATAAAACTCATAATTTCATGTTTATCACAAATAAAAGGCTGCACATATCAGCCATGAGAACATTTGAAATTCCTTGTCCTGCAAAGATTTTGTAAATTATTTATCTGATAATCTATTTTACACACACACAGTCATTTTTTTTTATTTCCAACATGTGTGTCATTTTAGGGGGACATCCTCATCATCCGGTATAAACAGTTTAGAATTAAACATTTACCTTCTTTGGCTTGGCTGGCTTGCAACTGAGCATGTGTAAGATTATCTGTTTATGTAGATTGTGGTCAGATACAGAGCTGGTGAAGTCTACACCAAGACACACTAAACGTGCTGCCAGCTCAAAGGACAGCAAGACAACACAGAAAGTACTGTAAGGTAATATTAAGTTATCTAATTTTTATTATGAGGGCATTTGGTGAAGTATTTGAATAAGTTTGGCTGTTTTCCAGGTGCATTTGGTAACTTATTGCTATGCCAAGGTAGTGTAATTCTTATAGGTACAATTATATAACTGCTGTGTGAAATCATGAATGTCCCACAAAAAAACTGTCTCAACTGTCCTCTATTTCATTCTCTTCTATTGAAGGACTATGATTTTGTGGTGTCACTACTGGGTAGGGATAAGCGAGAATGCCTCTGGCATTCTAGCAAAAATTTCCTCGAACCCCCGATGGATCCACAATATTTCGCCGAACCGATTTTGCGAAACCATCGCTAGATCAAGGAAATTATTACCATCCCAGGCACTAGAGGTTAATTAAACTCTAGTGCCCTAGGATCACAGTGGATTTCCAGTCAATCATTCTTGCAGCCCTGGGAATTCTCCTGTTAGTGATTCCTGGCACTAGAGGTTAATTAACCTCTAGTGCCAGGGATCGCATTGGTACTGCAGATGAACTCTCAATGGAGTTTCTCCACTGAGAGTTCATCTGCAGTTAAGTCTGTAATAGGGATAAGTCTGTAATGGGGACATGATATACTGTAGAGGGGGTCACAAAAATGTATTTGGATATTCCTAGGATGATTCGCACTGCTGCATTCATTATTGAGCAGAGCCACGGGACTAGAATAGAATCTCTATCCAAGAACACATACTACAGTTCTGGTAGGGCTGCAAGAGCAATCAGGGGAGCAGAGCTGTCAGCTCTTCTCCCCTGATTGCTCATGCAGATCCCGAAAAATTCAAACTTGACGGCCCAATTCACAAGGCCGTTCTTGCTTACATGTTCGGTAAACGAGAAAGGCCAGATTTGCCGCAAGATCGAATTTACAAATCTCGCTCACTCATCCCTATTCCTGTCCAAGGGTGACCATTATCAGGTGGCACTCCAGAGCAATCCCCCGGTCAGTGGCAGCTGACCAGAGGGGTCAGGGTACTCGGTGCAAGCACCGAGGGGGCTTGCGTGGCCAAGAGGGAGGTGGCAATCAGACAAAGTCTATAAAGAAGATCCGAGGTCAGGGTCAGGGGGAAATCAGGCAAAAGTCCATAAACATAATCCAAGGTCAGGGTCAGGTGGCAAACAGGCAAAGTCCAAGGGTTTAGTAAACAAGGTCCGGTACACAGCAAAGCAGATAGAAGAAGCACCTTTGCACTAGGAGTTAGACAAGCTAAAACCATGAGATTGCTCAGGCAACTTCCTGTACCGTGTTTCCCCGATTTTAGGACATCCCCATTAAGTAAGCCACCCCCGATTTTTAAAAAAATAATTAAAATAAGAC
>NC_092865.1:12780016-12789978 GCF_032062135.1 Pyxicephalus adspersus
AGTGACTTTCAACAATAAATGTGTACTGTAGTCTTCTTCATGGAAAAATAAGACATCCCCTGAAAATAAGACCTAGGGCATATTTTGGCATTTCAAAAAATATAAGAGAGTGCCTTATAATCGGGGAAACAGGGTAGTAGGAAGTGCCTTTAAATACCTGCAGAGATCCAGCCATAATCTGTAGAAACAGAGGGCGTGTATGTGTTGCCTCATAGATGAAGAGAGACACACCCACGCCAGCTCAAACACCAGTGCAAGTCTCCAGCAGGAAGGAAACTCTGGCATGGAACACAGGTAGTGGAGTTACGCTACCTGAAAGATAGGACCCGGCGCCCATGCCTGCAATTAGGAGCAGCGGCGCCGGCACGACCCGCAGGGCTGACACTGCACAGGTGAGCAGAGATGGAAAGGACGTGATTAGATTCAGCAAAATGTGTACAGTGTTCAGATTCAGCAAAATGTGTACAGTGTTCACCAGAAAAAATAAGAATCTAGTAATTGAGCCAAAGCAAGCAGAAATTTGTGAAAATTAGGAGCTATATCTTCTGTAATTTCTGTATTGATCCATCACATACATGTACCTTGTGATGGAATAGATTTTCTATATTCTCTAAACCGAACAAAATAACCTTGAGTTGTACTATCAATAAATGTTACATGTTTCAGGGTCTTTTTCCTCAAAGGAAATACACTGATATGTTAAAAAAATATACATACTTCAGTTTCTGCTTTTTGGCCAATATCTTAGTATTTGTTCTAGCCTCTATATGGAGTTGGTTGAAGTACAGTACATTGAAAGCCCCAACTACTAGGACAGGGAAATGGTATGTTTCATATATATATATATATATATATATATTGACATAATATCATCACGTAGATTTGTTTGCTACACATCAATTATCTAAATTTCCCATTCTCCCATACTCTTTTGGATTTAGAATCAGTGACTGTGGAGGCCATTTGTGTACAGGGAACTCATTGGAATATCCAGGAAACCAATCCGAGATAATTTGAACTTTGTGACTTATCCTGTGCAATATCCTGTTGGAAGTAGCCATCAGATGATAGGTACACTGCGATCAAAGGAGTTGACATGGTCAGCAACAATACTAGGTTAGGTTGAGGCATTTAAAAGAGGCTCCTTTGGTATGCACATTTTGTGTGCTAAATTTTGACCCTACCACCCAAAAGTTGCAGCAGAAATTGAAACTATTTAGACTAGGCAATGTTCTTCTAATCTTCTCGAGTTCAATTTTGGTGAGCCCATGCAAATTGTAGCTTTAGATGTCTGTTCATATATGACAGGATTGGCACTCTCTGTGGTCTCTTGCTGCTCTGGCCCCTCTGCTTTGAGGTTGGGTCATTTAGATATATATGCTTGGTTCTAATGAGAGGTATTTGCATTACTGTTGCCTTTTCACCAGCTTGAATAATACTCTTAACAACAAAGTCTCCTCTTTTTTCTTTGACCTCTAGCATCACCAAGACATTTCAACCCAGAGAAATGGATACTTTCCCCTATTCAGGGTGTTCTCTGTAACCCTAGAGAAAGTTGGGTGTGAAAACCCCAACAGATGAACATTTTTTGAAATACTCAGACCAGCACCAACATCCATGCCACGTTTCAAGTCACATAAATACCCTTTTTTTGCATTCCGATGCTCAAATTAAACTTCAGCAGAATTAACATGCCTAAATATGTTGATGGAAAAAGATCTGGCAGACCTGAAATACAGAAGAGCCAGTAGTCCTGTGTCTGCAGCTTGCTTTAAATGCTTTGATTTGTTCAGTACGTCATCCAGAGGTTAGTTGGCAATAGGATGGTTCCCTTTTCATCCTTTGAATCTGAAACCCATTAGACAATATGCAGAAGCATGATGGTCATGGGCTCCATTGCTTAAGAAAACCATGCTAAAAGGCAAAAAAAGAAAAAAAAAGGCTGGTCTGGGTCAGAAACCATCACTTGTGGTCTGAATGTAGATCCTAGTCTTATGCGTCAATAAATGATGGTCATTGGCTCTATCTTGCTGGATCCCAGACACTACACCAAATAACCTTCCACAGCCTTTTTGAAAGCCCTGACATACCCTCTGGTTTATGTCTAGTTGGTCACAGCTATTTTAGAAAATATAACAGAACACTGTTTAAAAATATGAAATAGCCAGACAATTCCCCAGGCTTGAATCCCATTGATCTGATTTGAGACAAGCTGCACAGAAAAAAAGACAACAACCTACAAGCAGAATGCATTTGTAGAAACCTTTGCAGCAAAATTGGGGAGAAAATTCTAAACAATATTTGAATTCTTCTGTAGAAAAAATGCCAGAAGCTTGTCTGGCACTCTGATTAGTCAGAATTTTAGGTTACGTCCTGTTATACAAAATCATTCCATAACTTATTAGCTTAAAGTGAAGCTAAACTGAAAAACTCACCTTGGCCATGAATTTTTCTACAAAAAAAGGTCTACCTTTCCGTACATATCCATACATAAAGCTGTTCTTTTCTGCACAGTTAAAGCAGAATTAAACCTGCTATTCTCACCTGTTCCCGTTTTCTCGCAGGGGCCGCCATATTTTACTTTCTACTCTTCATGTAGACAATCTTAGGACATCTTAATTAGTCGAGCTAGGATGATATGACAATGGGGATGTTCATTCATTTCCAGCACATGCAGAGGATTGGCAGCCAAAGATTGATACTACGCATGCACAGCTTTGCTTTTTGCCAGAAACCCAGCACAATAAGGCAGGTAGGAGGGATTAATGAAGAAGAGATGTTGCCTGTCCCTTGCCTGTCTACAATAATGACCTATCTGATCATGGATTCCTAAAAGTGAAACTTTAGTTCTGAATGTAACTGTAATTTTCAATAAAACTTGGAAAACTTTTGACCCTTAATATATGTAGTTAGCTAAAAAAGAAACATAGACATACATAAGTTAAAGACGAAACCATTCCCACTTTTATTAGAACAGCCTTAGAAAACCTCACAAAACTATATAGATTTTGCAGGAAAAAAGAAGTTATATATTTAACTTGCACCAAAACCAATTCTTAAAAAATAATAAACATAATTTGATCAACAAAAGGGAAGCACTTGAAAGCATAGGATTTTCAAACACATTTGACAGGCTATTTAAAAAAAAAAGTTTTCCTCTGGAAATGCATAAATATTAAATCATCAGTGAAACTGCCCTAGAAACTCAAGTTATCTCTTCCAATTTTATTTTCTGTGAGAAAAACTTCTTTGTTTCACTAACGACAAATCTCTTGTGTTTTGTAACGGTGTTATTGAACAAGTTTAATGATTTGCAGAGGACCTCTTCTGAAGGCATTACCGGGCAACGAGAGATTAAAAATGTAAGATTGCACAGGCTCTACCAGAGTAAATGAAAATATTTTATGCAGCTCCCAAGTACGGCCCCTGGAGATCAAATTAGAATCTTACTGTGAAGAGAGATGTTTAGGCATGCTGTAGAATTATTTATGCTGAGGTTCCGTTCATGAGAAAATAAGCGGACATTAGGTTTAAATTAAACAAAGGGGAAAAAAGGACTTTTTGGTAATTTGACTGCTAATGATAATTATGAATTATTCTTAACAGTTTAAGTAATGTGCAATGGAATATTTTTGCAAAAATTACAACTCTGACAATTACAGGTCCACTAGAAAGTCAAGTTTATTTAGTTCAAAGGATGTTGCTTGGGTATTCTGAATTTTTTTTTTCCTTTGAGCTGTTCCCTGTTTTGCTTCTTTTCCAATGTTCCCCAAGTTACACGTTAAGGAAATGCAGGGAAGAGCAATAACTGTGAATCCACAGGCCTGAAGCAAATATGGGTTTTTATATAGATAGGCCATTGATATGATCAACAGTTCAGAATAGCGAATGGTTTGGTTTCATTCTGTTGCATATTTAAGTGTGAGATTAGAGACATTGGAGTTTGTATCATATTTCTCTAGGTTAAAATTATTGACGGTTAAGAAAGAAGAAATCCAGAGAGCCACTGGCATATTTAGAAAAATAAATCAAATTTCTGGAAGTGCATTTGTGTATAGCAATAAAACAATCCACATGACCTACTAAGTCTTAAAAATAAGTCACCTAATATACACATTGCGGCCCCAAATATACGGACCCCTCCACATTTTTATGTTCAGGTGTCACTGAGATTTCTGCAAAAAAAAAAGATACAAATTTAGTCAAAGCTTTATAGATATGACCATTGCACCTACACCATAAGGCCATAAGAGCCATTTCGGGTTCTGAGTTCTGATGCGGGCTCAACCAAAAAGTGCATTGGGGAGCTTTGGAGCAATTTTTTTTGCACACAGCTGCAGTAGATTGCATCACAGTTCCAGTAAGCGATACATTGCTTTTTGCTGTTCAGTTGCTTGAAACCGCAACCCAGACCACAACCGTATTTGCACATTTGCTGATTCCAGACACACAGAGTAGCAGTTTGAGCACCTAGGAAGGCCAACTGCATGGTTTTCCACTGTAGGCATGAAAAGGGTTTAAGTATTTGAAAGTCAAATGATTGAGTTCCAGTTAAGTGTATTGTTAAAGCTACAGTATTCAAAGATAATTGAAATAATTGTACATTTTTATTATGGTGGTAAAAATTAGGGAAGGTCTCTTTTTCAGGATAATTGTGACTCTATGCACACAGCCAGCTCCATAAGGACATGGTTTATAGCATGGTTGCCAGTCCAGAGACACAACCTTGAGCCTGTGATTCATATGGGGTCTGCGGGTCTGGCCAGTGCACCCTCCCAGAAGAGTACTTCTCCTGACCCCGCTCAGGGGGGCGCATCAGCCAGAGCCGCAGATCGCAAAAGTTTTCTCGTGGACCACTGGTTGGCGACCGCTGGTTTATAGAGTTTAGTTTGAAGAGACACAATTGGCCTGCACAATTTGCCTAGGGTGGGGTGGTATCACAATTTGTTCAGCTAGATTCTGGAAATGCTGTGGAACACAAGAAAGGTTTTTTAATTTTTATTTTTACAGGTTTTATTGTTTTTTATTTATTCATTTTTACAGCATGAATGTGGCAATTTTAAATTGTATACATTCATTGCAAAAACCAAAGTAAAGAATCCCATAAATGTTCTACTAATATACAACTGAACTTAAAATGTTATGTCATTATATTTTTTTTCACCTTTCGCCAAACCTAATTACGATGATATATGCAAATCCAGTAAACACGATATCATTTATTGAAACAAGCATGGATACATTTGTACATTATAACTGCAAATTCACAAAGCTCAAGAAAAAGCATTTAAAGCAGTAATTATAAAAATGGCTTAGGATGCTTTCAGTCCTCCAAAGCATTTTAACCCCCATAACTCCTGGAGAAAAGAGGAAAAAAACACAAAATATGGTAAATTATATGAATCATATAAATATGGTAAATTTAAAATAAGTGGAACTTTAAAACTTTAAAAAAATTACATCTGCCTTTGCTTCCTCATAGCCCTCAATCCCTCTACAATTGGCCGTCCTGTGTATTTTCGTGATTCTGGATCGTAGGAACCACCAGGCGCCGATATCTTTGCCTGTATTTTTCATACTTCTGTTAACACCACCCAATCTTGCACTGTGCAGGCGCGAGATCTGTTTTAACTTTCCATAAAAGTGTTTGTGTACTTTGTGTTATCTACAATCTTTAGTCTTTACCACTGGGGCGGTAAAGAAAAAATGGGAAATCCAGGCTTTCCTGGTATGCTTGCGCAGTGCTAGAACCGGTGGCGAAAAAAGAAGAACCTGGAAGAAGACAGCTAGAAAGTGGAGTGTATTTTTGTTTTAAACAAAAGCTTTGCTTTAATTTTATTTTTTTTCCCAGTTTTTTCTCCTTTTTTTAACCATAAAGCTCATAGTACTTTATAAAGGATTAAAATTTACTTTTAATTTTAATTAGCACCTTTTAAAATAAATATTACAAAATATTTTATTGATATATTTAGTAGATCAAATAAAAATTCTGCTGCCAGGGTGCAAATACACTTAGAGTAAATTGAAAAAAAGAGTTTTTTTAACTTTTTCAGATGAGTTTAAATTTACTTGTTAATTTCAGTTTCCTTTATAAAGCTGTAGGAAACTTTCTTCAAACGATACTTCTGCTTGTTTTTAATTAGCTATCTGGAGTAGTTATTTATTTGCTTATGTCAATCTTAATTCATGTAATCTTCACATATGACACTTCCAAACATTGCTACTTAACACATTTTGGTCACCAGGGAGTACACAGGGCTACAAAGGTCTTTGGAAATAATAAATAAAGAGAAGGGACGTGCAATAATTGACTTTTGATTGTGTGGGTCCCTTAAGCCTTCATCTTACTTAAAGCACTTATTATTTTTCCTTTTTTTTTAGTTAAAGATAAAATGAGTAAATTAACAATATTTTTTAGTATGTGGGATTGTAATGATTTTTTAATGAATGTTTTTCTAAGTTATGTATTAGAAGAAAAATGTTACTTTTAAACAAAAAAAAATAATTACATTAGCCTATATGTCATTTGAAACACATTTATGGGAATGGTTTTAACTGGGAATGTATTTGTATTTCTGTCCATCCAGTTCTAACTGCCTTCTCCCATACAAAATAATTGAGTTGGTGACCTTGGCTTTTTTCAATTGTAGTTAACTAATAGGTCTAGATAAAGTCACTTGCTGCAGCCTTGATTGGACAGTGATGGTGGAGGAGCACACTATTGATGAGTTCTTGCTGCTAGGTACTCCCTTTAGGATTAGGGATGATGTCTGAGTTTGCTGCAACTTGGGTTCACTACAAGGTACCAAGTTTGGGAAATACTGTGAACATTTGCAAACAATGAACATCAAACAGGTTTGTTTCCATGGCTGGCAGCGGTTGTTTGTTTTGCCAAATAATTTTTGAATGGTGGTAATTAGGGGTTATACCACCTCTAACAACCACCACCAATGGGGGCATTGCTGACATCAGTTCCAGAATAGTTGGTAGTGTACCCAGTGGACAGTATTATCACTGTCTGGTGGTTATTGGAACAACGCTACCCCTAATATCCACAAGCATATGGGAATGCTGTCTACCATGTAAGTTTGTAAAGGCTGGGTGTTGGGTTACTGATTACAACAGCCCTCACATCGGCCAGGAATTTCCCAGTGTTCAAGGGAAATGCTTCCCACTATTTACATCAGCAACGTAGTTTCTGCTGGTTCCTGATGGGTTGGCAGCAAACAGAATTGTGAATGTAATGAATTTTCATCAACCCCCTAGAAACCAAAGTGGGGTGAATTTACCCATCAGTTGTCTAGGCTGGTGTTCGAGTTGCATTAAAGGTTGGTATGATCATTGGTGTTACAGCAAAGATTAACGTGAGGGCTACAGGTTAGTGTTACAGGGGAAGATAGTATGGTTGTTAGTGTTAGGGTTAATGGGAGGGTTGGAGTTACAATTACAGGAAGGGTTGGTAGAGGGTTAGTGTTAGGATTACAAGTTGGCAAGGGCACCATAGGGGAGACAAGGGGTACTTCTGTACTGGGCCCAGATCAGAAGAGCTTGGCTTTTATAATGCTGGAGTGTTTAGACATAGGGATAGGGGCCAAGAAAGATTACTCTGTATGAGGCCCAGAAACTTATGATTGGGGTCTTGCATGAAAGATTAATGTAAAGGGAGCCTAAGAAAAAAGTTATCAAAGGTTGTTAAAGGTTGTGGGAGCCCTAGCTAAAACATACCAGTACTGATCTAAAAAACATGAAAGGTAAAGTCCACTGTGTAAGCCATATATAAGATTTAGGCAGTCCTTACAATTAGAATAAGGATTCTTTAGAGTGAGCATAAGCTAAAAAAGGATCTTAGAAAATAATGAAGATTAGACATTGCCGATCCCTGTTGCAAAATACACATTTTTTACTTGAAGAAACATTAGGGCTGTAAATGATAAACACACACACAATGGGCAAAATGTATTATTTCTCTTCAAGACTAGAGGATATAGATTTGCATGGGAGAACCTGGGTGATTCAGCAAACCTGGAATGGATCTGATCCAGGATTGAAAACATTTGCCAACTAATAGCGAATTATTTTTATATAATCAATTTTCAGTTTACTGGATCACCTGGGTTTTCATATGATAGTCCACCTTAGCCAATGTTTTTTTTTTTCAATGTTTTTAACATGGGGGAACCATTAAAATAACTTCCAGGTCTTCAGGGAACCCCTGTTCCAATTACTATATCCACGACTCACAGTACATTAACATGGTGGTCAGTGGGAAAGAATGTCTCTTACAATGCTGGCCGTTGGAAAGAATGTCACCCTTACAGATAGCCAAAGAGATTATTGGGGGGTCACAAACCTGAGAGTCAGTGATTGCTCATTACTCATGGGTTCATTCTACTGAACCCTAGTTATGAAACACTTGTCTATCTTCTCTAGTCTTGGGGATCTTTAATAAATCAGGCCCAATGACTGAAGAAAAGTAGCTCTGAACAGGCCTATTTATCTATAGTTCTTACAATAAACTGTTTTTCTCTTTAGAAAACAAAAGGAAAGACTTCTGTGATCAACTTTAAGTTTGGAAACTGGGACATGCCTAATGACAAATTCATTTGTGATATTCAAGCAATTTCTAGACTGGTGAATGAGAAATGTTGAAGGGCGATTTCTCTGATTAGCTCCATTGATTTCTACTTGAAAATGCTTAGCTAAACTTGACTTAACATCTGAGTTTACTCCGGGCTCCTCGTTCCTAATGTGCAAGCAAAATAAATCTATGCAGAAAAGAATTCACTAAGTATGTGTCTCATTACTAGATCGGCAAAGGTCTGTTGACGGGTTAAGAAGACAGGACGCTGATCTCCTCTAACAAATTGGTCGTTAGCATCACAAAACAACAGATACTTGCTCCAGTTTTCTAGCGCGTTATAGATTACAGCAAACAATTATTTGCAAACGACTATTGATCGCAATATAAATAAGAGTCTTTCAGCTCGACTCTCTCCGTTCATTTTAATTCTTGGATGCGCTTAATGTCTGAGCCTTGAAATTATCACATCTTATAAATGAAAGATAATTCCATTTGCTAAAACTTACTGCCTCTCGACAAATGAGGAACTGTGTGCATATCACCAAGATACATCAAGTTTAATATTAATATTGTTTTGGAACCTATGAGCCTGGGAGAAGAAAATAGATCAGTGAACTTATTTATCACACCGACAGATAAAACTTTTAAATTAGCAATCTGTCTAGGAGAGAATTAAGACGGTGTCAGGTAAAGTGGCTGTGGTATCGCTGTAATCACTTCATATGTCAGGGCATATTTTGCTGTCGTGCAGTTCTACATGTTGTGTTGTGCAAATTGGGGCAGTTTTGTCACTTACAAACAGATTGTTTCAAATTAATGAATGAAAAATCATGGCTGCTGAGAAACATAGGCTTAAAACAAACATTAAATAACTCAGTTATTCTTGAGGGGGCCTGTTTAATAAAGTCTCGGTTGAGTTGCCATCAAAGATCTTCCATTGGGGACATTTGCTCTGATTACAACTGTCTAAGAGGAGATTTACTGTTCCTCATGTTGAAGAGACTTCCTCTCACTTCCTATTATGTCTGAGGACAGAAAGGAGAACTTTCTCAAAATACAGTAACTAGTCAATACTCAAAAAAAAAAAAGTTTTGGCTATCTTAAAATAAACTTTCGTAAAAAAAAATTTAACTTACTTTACCATTGACAAGCCCCCAATCCATCTAAAAATGGAGCCCAGCAAGCCCCATGCTGGCTTGGCTTCTCTCTTCTTTCTGTCCTCCTGCACAGCCATCTTTCTTCCAGGTTCTTCGCATGCCACCCAATCTCACATTGCACAGGTGACATATCTTCCTGAATATGTGAAAAGAAAAATGTCAATCTCTCTGGCACATTCTTTTTATATATATATATATATATATATATATATATATATATATAT